>NW_011887925.1:16726-21744 GCF_000806365.1 Fopius arisanus
ACGACTTGGGTCATAAAGGCCCATCACCCGACACAATAAGCTTTCGTCTACCCTTTGCTATGTACTAATAGAGGTCGGGAGCACGACTTGCTCTCAGAGCAGAGGTTGCCCATCCCTGGTGTAAAGGACGGTTTGTCGCCAGATCAAGTCACTCTAATTGAAAACTTCAATTGATAATCTTCTAAAGTGTTACCCTGCTCGTCGTTCCACTATAAAGAAGTAGTTCTCCAAAGTAGGTAATGGCAGTTTATGACTACTCCAATAGAAATATACAATTTTATTATTTTATTATAATCTGCATTCTGTGACTAGAAAAAACAATCATTAAAAAAGAGTCGGACGCGAATATTGACTGAACGACGAGGTCCGGCGAGATTTAAGTAAAAATAATAAATTGGAAAAAATCGAGTAAATTTAAAATAAACTTAAACCGAATTTAGAAAATTAAAATTTTATAGAAATCCTAAGGAAAGATTTAATCATGATGCTGGCCGACTTGTATAGAATAAGCAGGAGTAGTAAGAAGATGATAAACTTCTTCAGGGACAGAGGAGTATTAAAATCTGAATCCCTTTGTACAGTATGTCGTATACCCATGTATACAGGCTACAATACAAGATCATTCGGACGCCAAAAATAAACGAAAATAATAGACTCGCACCGCAAACGCAAGATTATAAAATGTAATCAGTTGATAAGTATTTTTGATAACTCGTGATTCGGCAATAAGAAAGTAAAATTAAGAAAAATATTCATTATATTATTTTTATATATACTGCGACGTAATTTTCGAAGGTTCACGGAACCCTTCGTCCATCAGCCCGCCCTCTGGCACCAAATTACCCCAAAAATAAAATCAGAAAATTTAGTCAGGCGCCAGGTCATTAAAAACGGAATGACCACCGTAAACAAAATCCTTCTCCACTCTCAGCTTCAATAACTCCTGTAGCTCATTACGTAGAGATTTAAATAATCGGAAGCTGAAAGGGGATGAAGCTGGGATCCTCAGCAAAAAAAAATAAATAAAATAAGAATTGTCGGGGAGAACAATATTTGATAAAAAAAAATCAGTCTCGATACATAAAAAAAATTTATAAAATAAAATCCCCTTAAATCGACCACGCGTTACGGAACATTTAAATTGATCGGTCAAGTCAAATCGTCTGATTAAATTCATACAGGTTTTTCTGAAGTCTAGAAATTTTCAAAATAAATAAATTAATAAATAATTCAATAGTCACAGAAGTCAGAATTAATTAAAATATCAAACAACAGGGTCAGGAGACTCGAGTTGTTATTATCAACAAAACTAAAGAAAATTAACGGAAAAGAGCTGAGTTACAAAACTCAATTGTTAGCAGTCGAAGAAGTCAAAAGTTTTATCAGAAATACTTTACAAGAAATTGTCACATTAATTCAATGACTCTAAACAGTAACGCGAAAAATCGATAAGTCTACGTGACCTCGAGCAATCAAACATACACAAAATAAATACAAAAACTAGAGGTTGAATAATTCGCAGGTCACGAGACCTTGAAACTAATGAATTGAAATTAAATTCAATGGCGAGAGTAACAGGTTTTGTGACACAAAATCATCAAACAGAAATCGCAAAACCTCACTAAAATTCGTAGCTAACAAAATTTTACAGAAACTAACTTTAACCCAATTTTCGGATGAGAGAGAGAGAATCAAAATCACTGAAAGAAGTGGCCAGAGATTCTCTGAAAGAATAATCCAACAAATGGTCCACAGGGCACAGGTGTACGTAACACCAAAAAAAAAAAATTGAATCTCTGCCCACAGTATTTAACAAATTATTCAAAACACAAAAGAAATAGCCACCACGCTCATCCGAAACCTCCAAAGATGCTCCACAGCCTCAAAATAAATAATCAGGTGAAATGGCGTCCTTTGATAAATTTCTGGCGTCCTCTGCCCAACAAAAATTCACAGCAGGTCCGCTCTCAATATCCACCAAACAGGAAGTAATTTCTCAAACGCACGTGAATTGGCAACAGGTAGGTAACGCGATCGATTATATGATTGGGGGGGATGACAACGTCATCATCCACCAATCCCAATCAAATGGCAATGCGCGACACAGGTAATATTTTTTTTGCACGCATGCGCTACAAATTTTTGTGATGCTTAATATCATTTTACTTAATTATCACAAATGATATTATATCCTCAGCGCTGCCTAATAAATATAAAATAATTTTCCGCGTTACAAACTACCTCGACAGAATAAAATGCGAATGAAACGCGACTCAATTATGAACACCGTTTGTTGGTCGGGATATGTGGGACTAGTGCTGTATGGTTACCAACATCTCAAGGTTAACCACAGTTTCCAACACGTCAACTGAACCAACGATGCACACATATAAGAGTAGAGCACGCATGAAGAGAATTCAGACGACTAGTGCCGTGATAAGGAGAAGGAGGCAGGGGGGCAGGATCTCGAATCAGTAAGTTCGTATTCACCTATTCTACTCCAATACCTGATCGGATAAATATCTTCTTAAACATTCTCGGTAACTATTGTGACCCGGACAATTTTAATTTAACTTCAGAAAAAATTGTGGGGTTGAGAGTAATTAATTAAAATTCACTTATTCAATGGCAAAATTAAAAGTAAATACAAATATAATGATCGTGAAATTCGCATGATTTTTTAAAAAAGGTATTGTTTGAATGGCTAGGTAATCAAAAACGATAAAAACTAATAATAATAATTCGTTAGGAGCGGGTTGATTGGGGAATAGAGACACGAGAGCCCAAGAAACGTACATAGAGAAAGGTTACATTCACTTCAGACACCCAAGTCGTGCTGGGATCGGGGGGTTGATTGATCTCCGGGTACATGATCGATATTATATTTGAATTACGAATTTCTTGGGTTAGAGGTGAAATAGCAGGGTTCTGTCCACTGTCTAGCCGTCGATTGGTCAACGTCGTAGGGTTATACCTCGTTCATACTGAAAAATATAAAAAATTTGAATTAATAAAATTCAGCATTGGAGTAAGTAAAGCGTCCAATTACCGATCCGTTTATAAAGAAGTAACCCTGCGGGACCACCCTCTATTGCGAGGAGTGACCTCTAATTTGAGTGAACTGCTCGGTTTTTCTCGGCACGACAAATCGTCTGCTATCATTCAGCTGAATTTTGAAATTTTGGCCTATCACCGCCTCTTCTCTCCCAGCGGTAACCTGCAGGTCATTTGGTTAATTCTCCAGAAGGGGTCACCTTTGCGAAACGAGCTCTTGTTTGTGTGACAAGCGTCTACACTGAACAAACAGTTCACGTTTTTCTGCAGCCACCAGCACTTACCTGGTGCATCGCACAGCGCACAACTGAATTCATCCTGAGCATGCACCTCAGAATCGTCTTTTCCAACCAGTGTTTATCTGGTCAATTGCTCAGCATACAGCTGAGCCCGCTCCGTGCGTTCAGCTCCGAATCCTCTACACCGAGTGGTGTTCAAGTTAACAACTGAATGGACAATCAGACCGTATCGTCAGCAACAACGCATCAGATTGCGTGTCTGAAGCATATGCAACTCATACAGTGTTCGAGGAGTTGGCATATTTTTGGAGTTTTTCGGGTATCCTGTACCGAGAGGAAACAGAGGACGATCGTCTACTCCCATCAGCCGTCCCTGCAACCCCAAAACGAATAACATACAACCATCCTTAACACTATTCTTTTTCCAACTGTTCCCTACCTCTATCCTCGATTTTATCATGGACTTTTACTTTTCTGTACATCAAGTGGAATGTAGTAAATTTTAAGCATACTAGCACCGCTCCGGCCGCGTAGCAATTGTCGACGCCTTTTCATTGTGCTCTTTTCATTCTATTTTCATCTTGTATGTACCTACTTTTTCCCCCAAAATTCATCATTCATGCGTACTTCCATCGTAATGAATGTTAATATTAATGAGAATGTTATTTTCCTGCCCCCTCCCGGAGATTGAATTTATTGATTTCTCAATCAGTTCAATTATCTCTAGTATTCTTTTTATTTATTAGTATAAAATAATTTTCCAATCCACTCATCAGAAATAAATGGGCATGTTCAAAATATACACTTAATGTAATTAATGTACGGACAACGTTTGAATTCACCTGCGCTTTTTCAAGTAGCACTAATGCGCCCACGTTGGTCATTTTTCATAAAATTCTTCATCAGAATATATCCACCGACGCGCCGCCATGAGTAATATTGCAACGAAAATAATCAATTATTTCCATGAAATCTACCATATTCATATCCATTTTCAATTCAAGATATTGCCGCGCTTTTTTTTAAAGGATTTGATTTTTATCAGTAATTCTCTATTACTTAATTAAACTTAATAATGGCAAGATGCAGTTTTCTATGAAGCAAAGCTGAATAATTCTTTATATACAAAACTTTGAACGATATTTGAATCTCTCTGATCGCCTCAATATATTTTCAATGAATCCCAAGCCCGGACTCGTGATAATGCAACATATAATTGTTCATAGTTGAATACATCTCGTCTTAAATCAATGGCGATCTTTTCAAAAGTTTGTCCTTGGGATTTGTTTATTGTCATTGTGAATGCTAGCTTGATGGGAATTATCTACGTCCGAATGTAAATGGATAATCACTTTCACTGTAAAGAGTGATACAATTGATGAACACTATTTAAGTAATAATTACGACAATAATTAAACAATTAATATATTTCAACAATATTTTATAGGAAAAAAATGTCGTGCTAATCTAAACATTATTGAAAAATTCCCATTTTCGAATTTCACCTTTGTTTTTCTTACAATTAAATATACATCCTTGTATCAAATTTTCAAGCCTTCAAATTATTTGGATTTTGCATGCATTCCGTTAATTTCGAGTTCGACTTTCTTCAATTCGATACTCTCACAGACGCCATTTAAATTTTGTATGCATTCCGTTAGTTTCGAGTTCGACTTTCTTCAATTCGATACTCTGGCAGACGCCATTTTGATTTTGCATGCATTC
>NW_011887925.1:23703-29650 GCF_000806365.1 Fopius arisanus
TGTGTGTGTGTGTGTGTGTGTGCGTGTGTGTGTGTGTGTGTTACTGGCGATGTACGTGGCCGAAATTTATCGTCAACGATTTCTCAAAAATGGATGATGCGATCGAAGTCAAATTGATACCATCGAAGCGTTTTCACGCCATTTGGTGCTGATTAGATTATAGAAGGAATTGCTCCAGTCGTTTTCCAGTTTAAAAGAAAAGAATGGGGAACGAAATTTTTCAAAGATTTTTTTGTGAACAGATGATGCGATTGAGGTGTAACAAAAGGCAATCGAAGCGTTTCAATGCAATTCGGCGCTGATATGGTATACACTGACTAGCTACAGTCGTTCACCAGTTCGTCGAGAAATATTGTGGCAAAAAATTAATCAGCGATTTCTCGTGAACGACTTATGCGATCGAGGTCTAATATGATACAATCGAAGCATCTTCACATCATTTAGCACTGATTGAATCATAGATTGAATCGCTCCAGTCGTTCTCCAGGTTTTCCAAAAACAAAATGGGAAACAAAATTTTGCAAACATTTTTTTGTGAACGGATGATGCAATCGAGGTGTAACAAAAGACAATTGAAGCGTCTCGATGTGTTTCGGTGCTGATTCTGTTGTACACGAAATAGCTCCATTCATTCTCCAAAAAAGCGTTATGGATTTTGGGGAGTATAAAAATTATTATAAGACAGGAGAATCATTATAGAACAGGAAGTTATTGGTTCGACCCGTTGAACGGGTCACACCCGCATGAATGCATTCGCCAGCAAGCCACCCACAACTACGCACCCCACTTCGGGAGCGAGCAAAGCGAGCGACCAACAACGCGACTACTAGTTATAGTTGAGTTGACATCAGAAGGGTTTAGGGCAGTACTCTGAATTCGGAACAGTTTTCAGAGTTACGAGGTAACTGTAAGAGGGCTGAACGAAGACGCTGAACTTTAATCTATTTTCAGAATGAAGCATTAATTTCGGATAGGTCGAACGTATATTCTAAACCCCGCACTATTTCTAAAGTTACGGGTTGACATCCGACGGGGTTGGAGCGGTACTCTTGACTCTGAAATATTTCCAGAATTAAGAAGTAAGTATTGCTTTGAATCCCTCGGATATCGACTATTAACTCTGATAACAGCTCAGAGTTCAGAGTATCGAGGCCTCAATTTTCCAGCCCGTTTCGTTTCTGTCGTCGATTCCCCTCTTGTAGGCTTCTAGAGCATCAAATTGTGTTGGAAGTACCGCGTAACCGCGCAACCACGTTTGGGTCTAGTTCAATGGCTCTTCTTGATCTTAAATTGATCTTGTTGATGTTAAGTCTTTTGTGGAATTACCTTTGTTGTCGACACGTATCATGGCGGGGTATCTCTTGAAGGTCTTCTTTCACAGTAACATTAGCCGCATGACCACTTCTAGCTCCTTTCTCCGTTTCTTGTCGCTGCAGTATTATGGCCGAAATTTGAATCCCGTTTTTCATATTAAGATCTCCCTATTATTTCGAGCATGGCAAGTTTCTCCCTCCTATTCACCGCTCTCCCAGGCAGGCCTAATTTATGGCCCACTAGTGGACAAAGGGTGCTGACTTCAGCTGGGTGTTTAATATAGCGTTTAACACTTTTCCTGATCTCGCCCTGAAGATCAAGGATAGTTATTACCTTCGCCCGTTTCCATACTTACATCCCGAAGTTCCAACTAGATTAATGCAGGTGCCAGCTAGCTTCTTATGGACCGAAAGCTAACAAAAACTAAAAAAGAACCAAAACGAAGGATAAGGAGGTGCCCTACCTTACTCGAAGGCTGTCAACCTCATTAGGTAGAAACCAAAATTCGAAATCCGAAAATAGTAGCACGAAGGCACAGGGCGAGTGGGGTTGGATCTCGCCCTCGCGATGGCGCAAAATCCATGAAGTCCTAAAATCCCTAAATCCCAAATGAGAAGATAATCTAGGTACCAGGAGACTGACCAGAGGCTGGAACCGATAACAAACGGAGCGGAAACCGGAAGGCCTCGGTTGCCATAGGTGCTAGGTAGTGGAAGGAGCGCCAGGGTACACGGATACGCGAACCTAATCCAGAAAGAGGGAGAAGTGAAACCTACTTAGTGTGAACGCGATGGGATACCGAGATCAAGTCGTTGTGAGATGATGGGATGCCAATGGCGGCGTTGCGGAGAACATCACCGAGAGCCCTCGTATCCACAGCCAAAACGTGGGAGAAGGCCCCGCGATCATGTCGTTTACCTGACAGCGTTACTACCAAGGCTACGGTGGACCACTATTGGTGGGTCTAAATATAGAGAGTATAGCGAGGAGGATACCTCCGAACCCAAAGAGCCAATATCGAGCCATTGCAAGCCTTGAGTGCCCTACTAGAGGCCAGTAAGAAAGCAAACGAATGGCGGGAATTACTGAGAGCCAACCGGAGGGACGCTACCGAATGAGTGAGAAATACAGGCCATTAAAGCACTCCTCCGCACATTCGACTCATGACTAGGGACTGCCGTTCACTGTGCCGTGCTACCTCAGTCGCATCGTGCACATCTTGTTGCGGACCACGCAGTTTACTACAGTTAAAGTTTCATGCATCCGGGAAACACTTGGCATAAGAACAGAACAAAAGAGAAAATTTGAGAAAAGTCGCACATAATAGTGTGAAATGTCGGTATATCCAGCCTATGCGAAGTACCCAATCAAAGGGCCCTCCTGACAGGTACTCAAGTGGCCATCATTACGCCCTAAGAGGCGTTTAAGAGGTGAACATCAAGAGGACAATACCTGAAAACCACGAATCATCGAATAAGAGCCAAATGCGAAAAAAACAAATGCTCAAAAGCATTCCTAATGAGATCCTTTTTCCTTCCTTCCTTTCCTCTATTCCATACAGGGGGCCAAGAACTTCAGCAACTCTCCAATAGTTACTGCAGATGGGAGCAGCTCCAAAAAATTAAATATGGCGGTAGCCTCGAAATGGACCACAGGAAACACGTTTCCCTGATATCGAGAAAAGAAAAGGCAGACCAATACGGGTACATCTGACTCGAATGGCTGCCCCCATTGGTTACATCGGGTTGTCCATATCCAACGAAAGTTATGAAATAACATCCAGGAATTGGCACAATTCAACAAATCATTTCTTGTTATCCTAACCGGGAACATCGCTAGCTTTTAAGGGTTGACTCCATTTGATACGCGAGTTTTTTAATGAACAATAGTTATCTATCACCAAAGAATCTCCACAATTTATCGCGATGAACGTCGGAAAAATGTGTAAAGGTGCCCCTTTTGACATTGGAAAGACGTTAATTAGAGAATGGCCAATGCGTGGTCGTCCTATCTTTTTCTCAAAAACTTGTCCCACACCTACGGTAATGGAAGGTGACACCAGAGTACGCGTACTCCCTCCAGAAACATCGTTTCTAAGTACATTGTTAAACATGCTTTCTACTACACCTTAAAAAATGTTGGATGACGAAATATCGCAACGCTAACGGTCGTAGGGAATCACGCTAGAATAGTCTATAAAGGGCGATTTTTCGGCAAATGAAGTCAGTCTAAATTGAATCTTCCACTCAAAATCTTCAAAGTGGTACCCTGCTCGTCGTCCAGGCGACTCTCCAAGATCGGTCCACAAAGAAGCAACTCTGTAGGACCACCCTCTGATGTCACGCCTGCCCTGGTGCGAGTGTACAGCTCGACTCTTCTTGTTACGTCAGTTCGCCTGCATTTTTCCAACGAAATCTACCAGACTGAACCAATTCAAAGTGGTACCTTGCCAATTCGCCTGACTTTCCAAGGTCCGTCTTTGAGGAAGCAGTTTCACAGGACCACTCTCCACTGAAGCGGTTCTCTGCCTATTGTCCAGGTGAATCTCCACGGGGGAGGTCTGCAGAACTCGCTCTGGTGGCTGAGAGTCCAAAGTGTCCAGCGCAGTGTATTTATCGGCAATTAGTATAGACTTGAGCTCAGAATTGAGCTGAGAATTGAGCTCAGAATTGAGCTCAGAATTGAGCTCATGTCGAGTTTCCAGCTCAGGATATTTCTCATCAACCAGCGTAGATCTGGTAAATCACTCGGCGGACAGCTCAGTTCATCTCGACTGTGCACCGCAGGGATTTTTCTATGTCTAGCAATATAAAAGCTAGCAAACAACTGAATTCATCCCGAGTATCCAACTCAGGGATTTTCCACACCAAACAGAACCACGCTGCTCACACCTGTTATCATCAGGAGCACCTCTGGAGTCATTACCACATCATCTCCATCAGTCCTAGAGTAGCGTGATTCAGCGCTTCCCATTCTATCAGTTGCAGAGGAGCTAGCATATTTGTGAAGTTTTCCAAAATCCACTACAAAGAGAAAACATGGAGGGATTGCTTCCTCCTTTCTATCGTTTATTTTTACCGCTGTAAGTCAGAAAACGCACCCATGACATTTCTTCACCAACACTATTATTCCGTATTCTTTTTCAACCTCTATCCCTAATTTCCATCTTTGATTTTTTACTTTTCTGTATTCCAAGTGTAATGTAATAAAATAAAAAATCTATTTAAACCGAAACTTAAGAGTATATTTCTCTTGGTGTGCTAATTCCTGATTTAATAACCATTGTGTAGTTCAGTAGTTAGTCCCGCGTAATAGGCCACGCTAAGTGATATGTATTAGATCCTTTCTCTTCCGGACACTACCTGTGGTGACTTGTTATGGTCAATTCACCTCAAAGGTTCACCTTTTATTTAGTGACCTATTGCCTGTTACAATCCCTGACATTAGTTTCTCCTGGAGCACGACTCTCTGACCCCGTCCGAATGCCTACCCCGGTTAACAAGTAGCGCTCATACGCCCGTATGAGTCCTATGCTATATGCCAGAAAGTCTCATAGAGGGAATGCGAGTGTTCTTGCGTGTCAGATTTATACTGTTGCCTGTTCGCAGCCCAACTACGCCCTAAGCCTTCGGGTCCCAGTGCTCACGCGCGTGGAGAAATCGAGCAATTCCCGGGGAAAGTCGATGAACCGGCAGACAGCAGAGAAGTGAATCCAAAATTCAGTTTAATGTGCGGCATTTCTAAAAATCCCGTTACAGACAGTACTGATCCATTTCAAGACCCTCGCCTCAATCACCCCATGTTTTCAAGCTTTCCCTGCATGCCCACTGGGTTGTAGCAATCTTGTTAGTTCGCATGGTCATATGTTCTTCCCAACTGCTATGTTCTGTCAAGCAAAATACTGAAATGTACTTCCTCTCTTGCGAGAAACTCGGTGCTGTGTAGCAGGATTGGGCACTTAATTTACGCGGAGTAAATTACCTTATACATTACATGTAAGAAACGATGTAAATTACGTTCTCCAGTCTTTTACATTTTTTACACCAAGCGGCGCCATCTGCGGGATCCAAAGGAATGTAGATTTGGGGGGGGGGGAAACTAACGTTTACACATAGCATCCTCCTGAAGCTGGTCCAACTGATGATTTCGTGCATTAACTTATTATCTTCATTTATTGTAAAACATTAATATTAATATAATTTGAATATTCCAGTGTTAAACTGAATTTCATTAGACGCGATGGGTAACGGAGGACGAAAACCTCATACTTATTATGAAAAAGGAAGGTGTGAACGCGGGGTAGTGTCAAGTGTTTAGTTTGCCTCAAGACGTTTTCTAGCACACACCATGAGAGATTGAAGAAACACTGGTATAAGAATGGAAATTGGAAACCACAATCCCTCAAAATTATCTATTTTTGCTTACAAGATCACTTAGAAGCAGTAAAGAAAGGGAAGTAATTTATAGTGATCTCGTAGAAAGCAGTGGAGAGATTCGTCTTGAAGACTCAGATTCATCTACCAACGAGCAGGAAAGTGATACATATGTATCTCTGATGAAATCGAAAGATTCGTGGATACAATAAAAATTAAAAATTAATTATATCTCTTTTGATTGCCATTAGAACGCCCCC
>NW_011887925.1:29670-42367 GCF_000806365.1 Fopius arisanus
CCCACCCTCTTCCACCAAAATCATTGCAGATCTCAGCAACCCCACGACCGCGTAAACGCAAAATCACCGGTTTCGTTGACATAAAACTGCTGAGAACCAAGAAGAGTGTCAAGCTGGTCACACTGTTGTGTGCAGCAACTATCGATCTCAAAGTTGTTGAGTCTCTTTTTTTGAAAGATTATTGATGCTGTAAGGCCAACTCCCTACCCTGGACGAGACAAAGACAGTCTATCTGAACAAAGTTTCGAAGATAGTAGAAGGTAAAAAACAGGAAGTGTCATCTGCAGATGGGATATTGTTGTTAAGCAAATCAGAGCTTGTTGTTGGAGAGACGGGAACCACAAAATTAATGGCAGTGATTCAAGCCTGTGAAGGCACGAGACTCTATGCTGGCATATGGGATGTTGAGCTGACTGATGCGCAGCTACTTGAATCACTTGAAACAGAGGTTATTCGTAATGTATGGAGCCAAGTTGAAGACAAATATGGAATGCATCTCTATGCTGTTGTCTTGGAAGACCAAATGAT
Organism: Fopius arisanus; assembly: GCF_000806365.1. NCBI lineage: Eukaryota > Metazoa > Arthropoda > Insecta > Hymenoptera > Braconidae > Fopius > Fopius arisanus. The sequence continues at coordinate 30,199 of NW_011887925.1, forward strand.
GAAGCTAAGTGTGGAGAAGGACCCAAATAGTTGGGATTTCATAAGGTTTGCAGCTGAAAAAGTAGAGAAGAAAAATCTAACTGAATGCTTAAACGACCTCATGCATGGATTTTAGATGAAATCGGTGGGAGAGTTACCTAAACGTTACACTTTCTCATCAAGAGGCTCTGTTTATATGTGGCAGGAAAGACATCAATTGGATTCTCATTACCTCCAAGATGTAGCAGCAGTGAAATTGCTAGCAGGTGCAAGTAAAATCGCTAGTTCGCAAAATCGCAAAACTGCTAGTCGTATTTTTGATGTAGAATTCGAACAAGACGTTCATCAAGAGCTTTATTTATTAACATCATTGAAGAACTGGGAGGAGAAATGTGAGAATAAACAAACGACTCTGGCAGATATGGTCAGGGCCTAGCATAAATTTGAGAAAATATGTGAAGACACTCACGAGGGGAAGATTGATTTTGACAAAGATATCTTTTCCTCACCCATGCTGGCATCCAATTTCTTTCAACCCCAGTATCGTGGTCAGTGCTTTTCTCAGAATTCAGTAAGGATGCAGAATCTGACCGATTTCCTGCTACTGGCTCTATCCACTGATGGTTTGAATGGGTGCACAGCCTACAAAAAAAGGGAAACACCATTTCAAAATTTGTTCAGGAAGAAAATTGTCGAGTGGGAGCTCTTCTGAAAATTGGTTGAGGATAAATACCCTGACTTGACTAGATTCGTCCAGAAAATCGTGCGAGTATCGATAACAACCCTTAAAATTGATTTTTCGGAAGTTCCTTCGAACAATCTGTCACCAGGCACTCACCAAAAACTCGTGGATATGCATCATCACCTGAACATCGACAAGCTGTTCTGACGTGTCAGGATATGAAGTCTCTCATCACTCATCCATGATCATGGTCCGGAAGAACCAGAGTAATACTCAACTGCTACAATTTGCCTAGTCTCGAACGATGTATTTTATTATTATTATTACTTTTTAAAATTTTTGTTCTACATTCTAGCTCTTCCTCATATCTTGGAATATTTACAAGACTGTGAAACGTTGAACTATGCCAAAAAGCTTAAATTTATGGTTTTTCCATTTGATAGTTTAAAGCGTGTTGCAATGTTCTCGATAGAAATTTTCCAATGTGGGAATTTCATCAAAGATTCGATTTATTGAAACTATAATTGTTGTCAGTTAACGATTATTATCATAGAAGATATCAACGGGTAGAAGCAGGTAATTAATCATAGCAAAATTAAGTATTGGTAGAATATTACCTCATAATCGTGTATCCAGTTTATTAATGTCAATAAAGAAATATTTTTTGTTTGGACAAATATTATTTTCAACTTGAATTTTCACTGCATCCCTCGACTGTAATTTTTTTAGAAATTTTTTCATCCTCATTGAAATCTTGCATTTTCAGAGCATAATAGATGGACACTAGTTTCATAGAATGATCGATGCTCAATCTATTCCTCAAATCGGAATGGATGACCGCCCATTTAGAGAATAATATCCTTCTGCGAAACACCAAAATGATGTTGGGGACGTTATTTGCTTGTCAAATATAGTCTTGAATATTCCAGTTCTCTTTATACTCTCTGAGGCCTTCACACTGTTGCAGATCTCTTCGAGCAATTTCTTCGTCTAAAAATCCATCAACTGTTGCCTTCAACAACTCTAAATGAGTGAACTGTGTCCCTTGATAGACAGAATGGAGAAAGTTTGCAGTTAAAACAATGGGTTGCAACACTTTCTCTAGACGTTTGTTTACTATCTTATCAACTTTATCATCAGATATAGGAATATTCAACTTCAGCCAAGATTCCACAGCATCAGCGATGTATCGATCAGCTGCTTGACACGAATTTATGAGTTGACAGATGGGATCGAAAAGTATTATTGCGTCCTGCAATTGAGCTGCCAGTGTGCTGTCCTCGAGTAATTTTCGATTGTTCCCCTTAAGTACAACAATGCCTTCCTGCATTAGCTGACGCATGATATTGAGATTTTTAAGACAGCACTGAAAAGTGTCCCTAAATGTACACCATCGTGTTTCGCATGCCAACATAATCCTCGTTCCTCCTCGTTTCTTCAGCTCTCGCTCTGCTTTCGAGGTCCGGAACTCACGCAACAATTAGTTGAGAGATTCGGCGAAATCTGGGCTGACCAGGAACTTGAGTAATAAGTTCCCACCATGTGAGTTACAAGTGACATGCCACACATCCACCAATCGTCCCATACGCACCATCGATGCTGCATTATCCGAAACAACTGCATAAATGTTGACGTTGAACATTTCTCTAGCTATGGCACTAGCCTCACAAATGACCAGAGCCAGTTTATCACCTGTCTCCCTCAATTCCGTGAAATCCCACGAATGGAGGAATAGACTGGTTTGATCCTGCTAGTGAATGGTACATACTACGTTTTTTGTGTTCGCAGCAGAGTTCTGTAACGTGACATTTCCCCGGTGAATGGAAAATGTCCATTACCTTCGCCCTACTTCCCCTAAGCCTAATAAACCTGCTAAAATTTAATCAAATGGACGCCAGGTAATCTTTAACAGGAATTACCAAACCGGAAAATTCTGTAATCCTAAACTTAACTAATCTCGATATTCGTTTGATCGAAAATCGTACCTCGAAATCCTAAAATCTTAACTCAAACTTAATCTCTAAAATCCAAAAAAGGGAATTCAAAAGGGAACGGAAAGGATAGCTAGGCTTTCGGGGAAAGCTGACGGTCCTCGGGTCGCTCCGGATGCCTGTTGTGGAGAGAGGGGTGGATTGTAGATGGGAACAAGGTTATCTGAAAAATCGGGAAAAATACCCAAAAAAGGAAACGGGAGGCGAGAAATAAATTAACGCAACGAAACATTGTCCTTACGTGTTCCGCTATTCATGCCAAAATTCGGTACAATAATAATAAATGATAACGATTGAATTAGACTAATCTGCTCCCAAATTTTATTAGCAATTTTCAATTCTCTCTCAATACCAGAGTTCCAGCAAAATCCCCAATTATAATTTTAATTCTCCCCTTAAATCATCGCGGACGATGAATTTCCTAACGAGATCCTAAATACAATTTCATTTGCCTCATTAAATCACCGCGAAAAATAAAGTATTTAACAAAATCCGAAACATTCAGTTGACTGTTCCACATTCCCATAAAATAATCCCACCGGAATGCGGCCCCAAGGATAATCGATCGGCGATAACCCGAGGAATAACCGAAATATTATTTTCGCCCGGGAAATCGATAATTTCCCGGAATCGGACCCCTAACGAGTGAGCGCGCGTGAGAGAGACCGAGAGAGATGGCACTATGCCTCGCTGCTCGGTTAGCAGCGAGGAGAAATCCACAAAATAAATCTGACTTCGATTAAAATTTGATAACTCGGGATCCACTCAGGAGATTCCGAAAAACCCTGAACCATCTAGTTTGGGACATTCTCCTCCACAATCCCACAAAATTTTAGGCGTATGGGTACATAATTAGTCCCGTTAACGCAATTAATAACCGCGAGGAAATTTAACACACGATTCTCCACCTGTCGCACGTAGCCGCTCGATGGCTGCCTCGATGGCACCACGAGGGAGAACCACTGGCCTTGTTCGCTGGCCGTGGACAATTTCGCTCATAACTCCCATAAAAATACTCTCAAAACCCCACAATTCACACCAATGACCTCCCAACCGCACTGGGGGATAATGCAAGCCGAAATTATTCGGAAAAATCCTCCCCAAACTTCTTCAAAACCACCCAAACTTTGGGGGACACAATCGAGGCCATTTCCATGGCTCGGAAAAATATCACAACCGCCAATAATTATGGGGGAGCCGCCAAAAGAGGAAAATCTTTAAATATAACCGTAAAAACTCACGGTAGATTTTCTCGCTGCCTTCCTCTTTCTCTTCAGGACCATCCTGGCTGCAGCTAATTGTCCTGGTATCCTGGGTGATGCACTCGTCAAGTTTCACTACTCACTCCTGTTCAGTTACCTGTGGATGTTACCGCGGTTAATGCGTAACTGATTTTCGGAGGTCAGTGTCGCGTGACGCTGACCCCCCTAATCATGCCTACCAATCGATCGGGTGTCGATTGGTGCATCCCTCTACCTTATTCTGGGTCAAGCCCTTCGCGGGGGAAATAATTCAAATTTGAATTAATTCCCCATCCCTAAAATTCATCTATCACCTTCCTTTCTTCAGGATCCGTTCCCTTGGTTTCTCGGGATTAAAAGACCCTTATTCCTAATTCTTTAACCTAATCTTATTTTCCTAACCCTTAACTAATTTGGCAATCGGCCGGGATAACGACTGATTTTATCCCGAGCGGCCTTCTACCCGTATTCAGTCTTGGCAATTCGTAGGGGTAGTGACTGAATCTACCCCGTACGACCTTCGTCCCGTAATCAGTCTTTGGCAATCCGTCGGGGTTGTTAATATTTTTACCCCGTACGGCCTTCCACCCGTACCAATTAATTCTCAGAACCCTTTTTCCTACATATTTCCTCCAGCTCGATCTCCTGGCGAGAGGGGGCTGGAGGTGGTGACGCTGCTGTTGCCACGGTGCTGCGCAGCGAGAGGTCCTCGAGTGGGCCGAAGTCGATGAACTCGGTGCTCATGCTCGGGGCACTGAATGCCGGCGGACTTGCCGGAGCCACCCTTACGGGGGATGATGTCCGGTCCTCGTTCCGGCCTGGTGGACGACCGGGATCTCCTGATGTGGTCTCCGGAGTGAAAATGACAGAGTCCTCGGAGTGCGATGAGGAGCTGCTGCGGCTGGATGATGTGGAAGTGCTGGAACTCGAGGAGCTGGAGCCGATCTCCACAATCGGAGGTGCCGGCGGGGTCGAGGCCCGTTCGGAAGGCTGGTCCACGGAGGTATTCTCCGGGAGTTTTTCCTCACTCTCTCCAAGTGGGATTGTGCCACTCACCAATTCCAGGGGAATGGGAGGTATGATGAACCTGACCGCCGACAGGTGGTGAGGCGGTGTCAGCGTGCAGGTGTGTAGGGCCGCGGCAAAGCCGGGTTGTTTCTCCTCGATACTCCGTATCTCGGAGAGCCAGGGTATTACTGGGTCCCAGTAATTCTGGAGATAAATGGGGGCCTCTCTGGCCGGCTGGGACTGCGGTCCCTCTGGTCCCTCGGGTAGAGGCAGCCATTCGAGCACAACGACTGGAGACAGGGGTCCTCGCGGCGGCGGGTTCTGGGCGACGTCGTCGTCGTTGTCTTCAGGGAGAACCATGTGCTCCAACTCCACCGGAATTCCTTCCGGGAAGAGGATGCTCTCCAGAGCTATCTCCGCGTTGCGGGCAGCTCTCTGCTGGCTGGTGAGAAGGCTGGGTTCTTCTTTAATCCCCTGACCTGGGGGAGAGGATGGTGGAGTGCTCTCCGTCAGGTCCACGGCAGGTGCTGCGTCCTCGGCTCGTGGAACTGGTGTGTCTGTGTTGGTCTGTAACAGAGAAGCTGGAACCGGAGAGTTTGTCCGGACAGGAACCACCCGGAAAAGGGGAAACTATTGACGACTCCCGCTTCGCGGGGCGATAATGAACCGTAATTTTATCACGGAAGCCAGTAACCGAAAAGTTACGGAGCCGGTACTGGAGGTTGATAGGGTTTTAAGTCCTGGATGGCGGACTCGCCCTGAGCTTTCCCGAAAAATTCCACAAGTTCATACCTAACTCGGGATACCTTTCTATTAATCATGAAGGGACCCTCGAATGGAGGGACCAACGCAGCTGAAAATTGTTCCGCCGCATTGGATAATGGGTGAGTGCGCCGCAAAACCAAGTCACCCTCTTCGAACTCAACGTCGCGCCGAGGGAGATTGTAATGATGCGCCTGATTGAGAGACGATTCCCGCATGGCGTGAGTGAGAGCCTTACGGAGCGTCTCCAATCGCTTCATTCGGTCAACCCACTCGCTGGGTTCGCCAGGGATTATTTCGGTGTCTCCTTCTAGCTCGCGGCGAAGGGATATGGCCGGCAGGGGATTCCTGCCGAAATCCGCAAACGCTGGAGTCGTTTGGATAGAACTATGTTCCGCCGTATTGTATGCAAAACGGAATTCGTGTAAATGGGTGACCCACGTTCGATGATCACCGTCGATGAACGCGCGTAACATCATTTTTAATACTCGATTGACCCTCTCGACTGGATTAGCCTGGGGATGATAGGGGAGTGAAGTCTCGTGCTTCATCCCAGTACGCTCTACCAGAGCTTGGACCTCCCGATTAACAAATTCGGTTCCGTTATCGGTGAAAAACACACGTGGGATTCCCCAGCGTGAGATAATTACGTTTTCCACCTGCTCCCTGATGGCTTCGCCGGTGGCTCGCCGGAGGGGGATTAACTCAATCCACTTAGTGAAGAGATCTTGCAACACGAGCACATAGGAGAAGCCTGATCTGCTCGGAGTAATCGAGCCAACAATGTCGGCAGCCACGGTCGTCCAAGGACCTTGGATTACTCGCCTACCCATATGTCCCCGCGGCAAGGCGTTTTCAACCTTACAGCGTTGACAAATGTCGCAGTGGCGGACAAAGGCCACGACATCTCTAAACATATTTGGCCAATAAAATGCCGCGTAGAGACGCCGATAGGTCTTATCAACCGCCAAGTGGCCTGCTTGGGGAAGATCATGGCACTGGGAAATGGCCTGCGGACGAAATTCGCGGGGCAGCACCAATTTCCAAGCGTCAAGATCAACCATCTCCAACGTTAGGAGGTCGGAGGGACGATGGATGTATAAACGCCCGTCCACGATTTTCCAGTCAGGGAAGAAATCGGGAGCACGCTGTACGTTCTGGTACTTGCGTGAATACCACCGGTCGGTGGATGGCCGAGCGATATGAATCGTCTCGGAGTCCTCGCCTTCACTTTCGGGTGCGCGGGAAAGAGCATCGGGAACGTGGTGCAAGGCACCCTTCCGATGAATAATATTAAAATTGTAGTCGAGCAGGCCGAGAGCCCACCGAGCTAGTCTACCGGTAGGATTACGCAAGTTGTGTAACCAGCGCAAGCTACTGTGATCCGTAATTACCGTGAAGGAATAAGCCTCCAAGTAACATCGGAATTTGGCGATAGACCAAATGACCGCGAGACACTCCAGTTCGGTAACTGAATATTTTTTCTCTGCGGCAGTAAGCGCTCTACTTGCGTAGGCGATAACCCGTTCTTGGCCGTTAATAACTTGAGTTAATACGGCACCGAGACCGACCGTGCTGGCATCGGTCTGGAGAGAGAACGGAATCCCGAAATCGGGACAAGCCAACGTCGGCGGAGACGTTAGATGCGCCTGCAAACCGTTGAAAGCGATGTTTTTGGCTTCGGCCCATTCCCACGCTTGTCCCTTGCGAGTCAAACGCGTGAGAGACTCCGCAATAGTGGCGAACTGCGGGATAAACCTACGGTACCATGACGCCATACCGAGGAAGCACCTCAATTGCTTCAAGTTTCTCGGAGGAGGAAACTCGAGAACAGGGGCGATTTTGGCTTTTCTACTTGCAGACCGGAGCTATTAACAATAAACCCCGGGTATTTGACCTCGGGACAGCAAAACTCACTTTTCTCCCGATTAATCGTGAGGCCCGCGGCCTTGATCCTCTCGAGGACTTTCTCGAGATAAACGAGATGTTCCTCAAAAGTTTCCGAAATAATAATAATATCATCTAGGTAAACGAAAACCTTGGGATATAAATCCTGGCCAGTCAACCGGTCTAATAGACGCTGGAAGGTGGCCGGAGCATTCGTTAAGCCATATGGCATACGAAGAAAGTGGTACGCGCCACGACCAGTGACTACGAAAGCCGTAATTTCCCGAGAGTCGGGATCCAGAGGGATCTGGAAATACGCTTGGCTAAGGTCAAGCGTCGTAATGTAATTAGCCTGACGAAGTTCGTCGAGGATTCCGGACATGTTAGGAATACGATACGCGTCCTTTTTAGTAACCGCGTTGACTTTTCGGAAGTCAATGCAGAACCGATACTTGCCATTGGGCTTTTTGACCATGACGATCGGATTACACCATTCGCTCTGTGATGGTTCAATCACCTCATTCTCTAACATATCTTGGACCTCCTTCCACATGATCTCTCGGATGGTCGGAGTCGTGTGGTACGGCCGCTGCCGTATTGGAGAATGGCCGTTAACATCGATACGATGGGATGTGAGGGTTGTCGCCCTCAATTTGCCTTCCCCCTTGGGGAAGATCCGGTCGAGAAGTTCCCGAAGTCGTTGCTCCTGGAGTTTCTCGATGGAACGTAAACCGCAGTACATGGTGAGTTGCGGAACTTGATGGAGAGGAGTAAAGCGGAACCGCCGCGCCGGCTCCTCTCGGTAAAACCAGGTCTGATCGAAAATGTCAATAACGATCTTCGCGGACACAAAGAAATCCATGCCGAGGATGAAGTCCTCGGATAAAGTCGGCATAACGTACGCGACTAGGGGCATATGTCGCCCCTCAAGCTCGGTGATAAATGCGACTGTGTGTTTCACTTTCCCACTCGCGGTAACGACCCTTTTCTCGGGTACCTCTAGCAACGGAATTTTAGCCCTCTCGAAGAGAAGGATGCCGGCCATACCCGCGAAAGACTTGGTTGCGCCGGAATCTACGGGAGCTCGTACTCTCAATCCGCCGATAACGATGTCGACGTGAAAGGCTCGTGGAGACAGTTCGGAAGCCGCGTGTAGTCTGACCTCATTCGGAGGCATAGGTTCCGGTGTCAAGAGAACTTGCGGATCGGAACAAACACGGGATATTTCCAACGATCCCGTGGAGGGTCGTGGAGGAGGAAGGTCCTCGCCCGTAGCGTTTGAAACACCACGGGACGCCGGCTGTGAATCGTGCCGAAGCGGAGGTACGAACGCCGGATTTACGCGCCTCGATAGTCGTTTCCCGGATGGCCGAGATTACAATGTGGACAATTCATTGTAGTCACCCCGGATAATCTGCAACGGTAGCAGAATAACCGGCGAGGTTTGGGACATTCCCGGTGACGATGACCGACTCCGCGACAATTCCAACACTCCAAGTGGTCCAGGCTAGGTCTTGGAGGTGGAGAGCGATTTCGCGTACCTCTGTCGTTATTGTTAACGGCAGGGACCGGGTCAGTGAGAGGAAGAGTCCTCGGCTGACCGGAGGGCGGAGAGATAGTATTCTGAGATTGCCTTTCCCGCGATCGCGGGCGGGAAGGATTTGCCGCCTGCCAAGCCTGTGGTCTGGCTGGATTGTTGTTCATGATCCGAGGAGGCCGAGGTGGCGGTCCTTGAACAGCGTCGACCGCGAGATATTCCCCCGCATAGTCCGCGTAGGAGCCCCCTTCGAAATCTTCGATGCCTTCGTCGTCGAAGGATACCGTCCTTACGGACGGAGGCCTGAACGCCCCTAATGGACGACGGAAAGGTGTGCATGCCGGCGATCGAGCCGGATGATATGGGCGATAAGCCAAACTTGGGCAAATCGAGTGTTCCGGCCTTGGAGGCGGACGCCTATCGACGGCTTTCTCGTAGATCTTTTCGAGACCTTTCGCCGCCATCTCCAACTCATCCATGGTCATACCGTCCCGAAGGGCGATGCCGACCTGGAGGGTTGGGAGGAGTTTACGGCGGGTTTGTACCACCTGATCAATTCCACTAACCGCGGGGCTAATACGCGAATAGTACCCGCGGATGCTCACAAAATAATTATTGACCGATTCACCCTCGGCCTGAGTACGAAGAGCGAGTTCCTCTCGGATCGCCGTTTGGTAATGAGGATCCGTGTATGTGGTTCGGAAATTAGCTCGAACCTGTTCCCAGGTTCGGAATTCAGGGCAACGCCCCCGATACCAGGTCAGTGCTGGACCGGATAACAAAAACGGTATGCCACCGATGAGAACGTCATCGGGCATGGGGACGAATGCCCGCCCGTCCTCAATTCTCGCGAGGAATGATTCCACGTCTTCATGTGGAAGACCGGAGAAATGCGCGCCCCATTTCTTCATTGAGTTTAGAAGAGATGCGGAATCCCGAGGACTACGTCTCGGACTACTCCCTTCTTCCGAAAAAAGCAAGTCTCCCTCAACCGGAATCAGCCGTCGAGGGGATGAACCGCCCGTCTCCTGGGGGACTTGCCTCTCGTACGAGGGATGTTGACCTCCGGTTGTCGAAGGATTCCACCCTAGATTAGGGGGATTTACCCCTGACCGTTGGGGAAGATCTTACATCCTCCCGTGTTCGGGAGGATGAGATGGCCACGGTCCTCGAGGGAGGGTCCTCAGAGGCTCCGGATAGTTACCCGCCTGTGTAGGCAGATAGAGATTTTCACCCTCGACACCCAAATAAGGTCCGGGTTGTCGGGGATGGTAGCCAGGCCACCAAGGTGGCTGAAGAAACTGACCTGGGTTTTCGCCTGGATAAGATGCCGAACGGTTGTATCCCTCGGACTGTAAACATCGGAGCCGTGGAGGGTGATTGGCTTGTGCGCCAGCCGCCCTGTCCAGGTGGCCAGCTGGGATTGTCCCCACTGGAAGGTCCTCGTCTCCGACTCGATTACAGCCCCGACTGGATACCGACGAGACCGAAGTGGCGTCGGAGGCCTCGGCATCGGTCACGGTACTTGCTCAAGACCCACACCGTGTAACGTTTATTGTTGGTTTCGCGGTCGTTGAGGTGGTTTTCCTGGTAACCCTCCTTTTGGGAGGCGGAAGATTTTCCATCTCGTGGCCGTCGGTTTGGACGGATTAGTCGACAGTAAGATCGACTCCTGGAGCCGCAGCTCTGGATCCGCTAATCCCAGACCCCAGCCTCAGTACTAGGATTTTTGGTACTGGGAGGTAACCCTGGCGAATCACTATCGTGATCGCCCATGATCGGCCTCTCCTAACCCGATTGAGGAGGGAATTATAAATTGAAAATTCGGAAAAGACCGATAGGGATCGGATGCACCCAAAAAAAAAAAAAAGAAAATGGAATATTGAAAACTATATAACACACACAAAAAAAAAGAAGGTTTTCAATTCGCTTTCGCCATTAGCGTCCCACGAGACTCAAACCCGAAATAATAAATCTCAGTAGTATTTTAATGAGTCAATACTAAGTTTTAAACTAGCTTCTTTAAATGTTCAAACTGTACTGAGCGGAAGGAGGCTAAGGGTCTCCTTGAAATTGGCCGTCAGCTAAACCCGGGGGTGACCCCCCTCCTACCGCGGAGTTACTACCCCCTACTCGTAACGCTACCCGGGGATCATGGATCCCACTTAGCAACGATAATTCTCTACCCAATAAATTTTCAAAGTGCCGGACCGATGATGTCAGTATTGACGTCCGGATACTCCGCAATCGCACGAAAAGAAAAATATCTCTCTCACTTTCTTACTCAAACACTGCCTTTGTCCCGAGAACAATAGTGGCAGGACAATAATTCAAAAACAAAATTCCAACGTGATGAGGTCATCACGGGATCGCGAAACCTCAAAATCATCAAAATCCTAAAATCTCAATTTATCTGATAATTACAAAAGTCGTTAAATTTCAATTTGCGTATAACTGGTTTATTACACCATTGGCCAGAACCCCAAAAAAAGGAAGAGAAAAAGGGAAAAGAAAAAAATATGTATAATTAGCGAAAACGTAGAGACTCTAACGCAAAAAAAAAGATAATCTCCCTATACTGTTCCCATGCGATAATATTATCGCGGGTCTGAGGAATACGCAACCGAAATCCTCACCAAAAATTCTGAATCTCACAAAAATCGAAAAATTAGTCTCACTAAGAATCAGAAACGATCAGTCTCACAATTTTAATATTTTATATTTAATCATAACTAACTTGTTAATTTCTCACAACCTCATAAGCCTCCATTTAATTCTCTGAACCCCAAAAAGAAAAGAAACGCAAAAAAAAAAATATTCCCAATTATGCCTCAAAAACCTTGGGGCCCCACGTCGGGCGCCATTTGTAACGTGGCATTTCCCCGGTGAATGGAAAATGTCCATTACCTTCGCCCTACTTCCCCTAAGCTTAATAAACCTGCTAAAATTTAATCAAATGGGCGCCAGGTAATCTTTAACCGGAATTGCCAAACCGGAAAATTCTGTAATCCTAAACTTAACTAATCTCGATATTCGTTTGATCGAAAATCGTACCTCGAAATCCTAAAATCTTAACTCAAAC
>NW_011887925.1:43665-54420 GCF_000806365.1 Fopius arisanus
AATTGTCCTGGTATCCTGGGTGATGCACTCGTCAAGTCTCACTACTCACTTCTGTTCACTCACGTGTGGATGTTACCGCGGTTAATGCGTAACTGATTTTCGGTGGTCAGTGTCGCGAGACACAATTTGAATTCATTCCCCATCTCTATAATTAATCTATCACCTTTCTTTCCTCAGGATCGGTTCCCTTGGGTTCTCGGGATTAAAAGACCCTTATTCCTAATTCTTTAACCTAATCTTATTTTCCTAACCCTTAACTAATTTGGCTATCCGCCGGGATAACGACTGATTTTATCCCGAGCGGCCGTCCACCCGTATTCAGTCTTGGCAATTCGTAGGGATAGTGACTGAATCTACCCCGTACGACCCGTAATCAGTCTTTGGCAATCCGTCGGGGTTGTTAATATTTCTACCCCGTACGGCCTTCCACCCGTACCAATTAATCCCCAGAACCATTTTTCCTAGAGCGCCGGCTTTTTATCCGGACCTACCCGACCCGCAAGGCTTACTCTCCCATCCTCTAAAAATCCCTCACACCCTTAACCTACTCTAAACCAACCCGAATGGGGGGAAATCCTAATTTACCTAAACCTAACCCCTAATTTTATTTGCCTCACTCTCTCTCCTTTTTGCATTTTACTGGGGATTTGAACGGGCATCCTCAATGCTCGTTACAGTTCTTCTACCCATCAATCACAAGCACACCATCTGTTTCATCTGTATTCTTCAGAACTTCATTAATTTCGGTGTAAACTTTGTCTCATAATTTCGTTGACAGTTTTTTTCTTGATGGCGGTTCGTAAGATGCATTCAAACACTGAACGAATTCTTTAAAAAGTTGGGCTTCAACCACATTGAATGGTATATTACATCCAAAGAAAAAATTAGCGAGAGCTACATAGATTTTCTGTACTTGTTGAGGCAAAAAGTTGAGCCCTGCTTCGAGTTCCAGGTGAACTTAGAAGATCGACCTGACATATTTTCCGGATTTGTTGAAGTTTCAGAAGCCGAATTTATATTTCATGTATCGCAAAATTGAACTTCTTCAAGTTTTTTTTCTCCATTTCAAATATTTATCATCATATTGATACTCACTTTTCCTGATAAAACATTCACATTCACGACGGTCAATAATTTCGATTCAGTTATGTAAGATAATAGGTAATTTCCAATTGCACTACAGTTAATATTGTTAAAAAATAATTACAGTTCTTACAAAGTTTTCACTTCACATTGTTTTTCAGTGAACAACAGACTCGATACCGTGGATAAATGTGTGGTTATGTGGTTTTTTACATTTTTTACATATATTACGTCCCCAAAGGTAAATTACGAGTTGTTTACGTTGCCACGTAAAAAACTGCCTCTAGTCCGATATGCCCAACCCTGTATAGTATGCGGAGGCGCCTTGACGATACTGCCTACACGTGCCCTAACGATAGTCCTCCTTTTGCTTGTTTTGAGTGCCATCTCACTCATGTTTCAATTAACCCTGAGACTATTGGAGGTGCACTATTGCTGCCCGAGCCCCATAATTCGCGACGAGGAGCAACAGCACGGACAATATAACTCCCTGCTGCGGGAAGGTCCATCTCACTACTACTATCTCTGAGTGGGAAGTAGATCGATCTTATGCAGAGCAGGACAGCAATCCAGCATAAAATGTGGGCTTCTATCCGGAAGAATATAGACTCCTTCTCTATGGTGTCAAAGTATTCGTATCTGATGGCGCCATTTATCACAATTAATACACCGAGAGTATTCTTTTTCGTCTTACTAGCTTCTTCTCTGTAACCAAACAAGCAATGCAGAACTTTGGACCTTCCTTTCAGCCTATCTAGTTATTTGTTAGGCCGATTGTGACGGGCTCATATGATTCCGCTTTAGGGCTTCCTCTTAGATGTACCTGTCAACGAGTTTTTCCGAAGTTCTCAATAAAAAAGAAAGGAACCTTCTATTGCAGAGGTGGGCATCCTCAGATAGACTCGGAGCTGTAGTCATAAAATTATTAAGGTGTTACGTCCCTATAGATGTCGAGAAGATGGATTTTAGTAGATTGACATCTTCGAGAGATAACTCCGGTTGTTAATGGATCGCTATATTCTTGAGGTAGGTTCCACTAATCAAGGCCACTATGCGTGGCTGATCAATTAAGACACGAGTTGGTGTAATTAGAGTTTTAACAGTTTTATTTGGATTTAAACTTCACTTGATTACACTTGGTTTCACAATCCTGTTAAAATAACTTATACAAAGCGCGATTTACTATTATGAACACTTTGAATTAAAGAAATCCTTTGATTTACTTTTAGTAAAATATATTCACTTCAAATTTGAAGTGAAGATTATTAAATCTTCGGAGTTGAGTCAGAGTTGGAATTAAGAAATAATAGGCGTGGAAGTCGAAATAGAAGTGAGTGTTTTGGAACTTTTTGGAGCAAGTTTTATAGGGTTGAATTTACGTATGAGGAAAATGCTGCGGGAGACTCGCGGGGGCGTGCGTGCCCTGAGTTAGAAGATAGGATTGGCTGATAGGAGGTGGCAGGGAGGCGAGACGGTTGACTTTGGGTTAGCCGTCGAGTTGGAGGGTTGTGATTGGAGTTTTGGTGATTAAAATGCAGCTGCGTTTTTATCTTTGAGGGAAATTCTGATCCCACGGGTTGTTTAGATTCGAGAGGGTTTCTTTAAAATTGATGGTACTTTAGGATTTCCGGGGTTCGCCGTGTTCAAATAACTTTTAGAGGTTTGAAAATTATCCGGTTTTTTTTAATGGTTTTCGGGGATTTTTACGATGTACGGATGTAAGAGGGAAATTCTGTTTTTCGTTTCTGGAATATTTATTATGCACGTGTGCATTAAGTTCATTTAAAATCTGGTCTTGAGTATGGGAAAAGCAGTTTTATGCTTTTCCCACGAAAAAATATCTTTGAGGTTTCGAATATCTTAAATAACAGTTTTTGATATTTTTAGTAATTGGTGAAATTAGAAATAAGATATTTGCTAATTTTGGGACTTATGTACAGAGTGTCGGTAAGGCTCGACAGTCGATAAAATAAGGTAGAAAAAATTGCTAGTGCCATCGTAGGGCGTATGGTAGGGACGTAGCACTTCCCCCCTTAAAGGAATCGAGCGTCCTCGCTCGACCAAGATTATTATCGACTTTCGATCTTCCAAAATAATTTCTATTATCGATCTAGGGTAAGTTTTACAAAATTTGAACTTAGAATCTATGGTTCAGTCTTATTTAAATTTCTTATTTCAATTTTCATTGTTCTTTTGAGGATAATTACAGTAGTATATTAATAATTATAGTAAATTTAGAGAAAATACATTGGAAAAACGTACATTATTTTAGGAGGAGTCTTATTTAATAGTTAATTAATTATGATAACGATGATTTATTTTCTAGAGTTTGAATAGATTGAAAATACTTATGATTAGTTTCATGGTCTTTTCTTATTCTATAATTTTGATCGATTTCAAGTGGATCAGTGCGAATTCATTTAAAGAAATTGATTATTAATAGTGAAAGAGTCTATAATTTGTAGATTCTGTGTATATTAGTGGGCAAGACAACTATAGGTTGTTGAGAAATTGCTATAGTTTATGGGGTGCGCTGATTAAGGACTGAGGGTGGTGCGACCTTGGCCTATCGCAAGGCTTTTCTTGCGAAGGGGAAACTATGCCCTTTGTGTCATTGGTCCGGGTGACCAGGGGTTGGGACTTATGTTCGGTTTTCGCGGAGTGGGGAAGTTTTTCCGACTTGGAGGAAATTCTGCTTCCAAGTTTGAATCGCTACGTTTTCAGTGTGGACTTGGACGGTTCTAGTTTAAAAAAAAAAGTTTTTTCTAAAAGTGAAAATAATTTTAAAAAAATGGAAGGAGGAATTGCTTTTGTTGGTGCTGAGGATCGCGGAGTGAACGAAGTGAGTGTTGTTCGACAGTTGAATGTTTTTTATATATATATATATATATATATAAACGTAGCGAACAACACTCACTTCGTTCACTACATATTTTAAATGTGTGTTCTTTTTGTTGTTTAGTTGGGGTGGCGGGAAGCTTTGGCCGGCTTGGCCCGAATACTTCTTTGCGTGGTGTGGTTGCCGTTCGATGGAGTGGAGCGCAGTATAGAGGCTTTGTCGAAAGTTGTGGCCAATATACTGGCCATATTGAAGGAGCAGTTCTGTTTCGCGGAATTGGTAAGTTCGATTTTATTATTTTGTTTCTCGTATATATTTGATATAAAAAAAGAAATTATTAATTATGTGTTTTTTTTTTTTCAGAATCGTCCATTTTTACGAATCGGGGGATTCGTCAATATTGAAGAGATACAGGCTGCGCGGAGGAGGAGAAAGGAAAACCGTCGCTCCAACGACCTGCTGCAGTGGGAGTTGGGGGCCATGGAGGGCTTCCTCTTCGAAGATTATCTGGAGATCCGGTGGATGGAGGAAGGACGTTGGGGACAGAGCAATCCCATCGTAGACTGGGACGCAGAGATAGATTATTAGGTTAGGAGTGTTAGTTTGTAAGAATTAGCTTTAAGTCAAATCATGTTAGATATTAAGTGTATTAGTCCGTAGGTAAACCTGTGAAAGAATTTTTTTTTTGAATTTAATTTTGTATTTGTACCTGTATGTTATTTAGAAAGTAGAAAAAATAAATAAATAACCAGCTTTGTTTTTGAAAAAACTTTTTTTTTAGTTCACCTGAATATGTTAGGGATTTACTGGGCAAATGTGGGGAAAAAGAAAACAGAGAGAGGAGATAGGGTTGAGTGTTTTTTTTTTATTATTATTATATTTTTTTTATTTATTTATTATTTTTTTTTAAGGGATTTCGTTTTTAATTAATTTTTATTAATATATATTTTTTATTATTTACTATTTTATTTTATTATTTTTTTTTTTATTTATTCTGTTACTTGTTAATTATTTTTATTTATTTTTTTTTCATTCAAATTTGACAGATGAGGTTAGGTTTGAGTTTTATTGAGAATTTGCCAGATGAGGTTAGTTTTGGATTTTATAGAGAAATTTTATAAAGAAAAGGGAAAAAGAATTTTATTAAATTCATGGTCGGCTGCTCATTTTATCGTCGTTTATCTTACTTGAGCCTGAATTTTCGGGGCGGGAAGGGTAGTGCGTTATTTTAGCATTTATGGGGGAAAATTGAATAGTTTTATTGGGGGTAGAACTTGAAGGTTTTTCCTTAGAGTTTAGGTGTATTAATAGGTGAGCTACGGAGCTCCAGACGGCTCCAATTAATGCGAAAGACCATCCGAAAATTCCAAAAAGTGCATAACCGTGAATCAATGTATCGACGATGAGTTTAAGGATGCGGAGTAGGATAAATATTCCGACGAAACCGGCGCTAACAGTTCCAAATTTGATGAAGCTTCCCCAGGTGCGTTCCCAGGCGCTTTCGGCTAATTTTTGTAATGAGTCTTCGTCTAAGAGATTGTAGATTGAATGTTTACCGTTCGGATTATGAATTGTGCTCATTATTTGACAGATTTCATTGAGCGCGGGGCGTGCTTCCAAACGTGACATAATTCTTTCATGCATTTTGTTCAAATGTTCATGGGAATAAATTCCGCTAGTTGCGAGGTTCGCTGGATTAATATATTTCCAAGTCGAAACTTGAGAAGGTCTCAGAGATCCGGGCGTGATTGTTTCTACTGGTCGTGGTGTAAATTTATACCAACTACCTTGTAGTAACTAATAATGAGACAGTGGGCCATTGCATGGGATTTCTACTGCGTTGTTGACGAGTATATGCGTTCTAGGCGTTAAAAACATTGTTTTATTACCACGGAGGACAGGTAGATTGTCATAGCAAACGTTGAGAGTGTTTACAGTAACATCTACAGGTATGCATTTTACTAGATGGATTGCTTCTCCAGCGGTAACGGCCATATAACCGGGGCCTTTCATGAGTCTATAGGCAAATTCATCAGACATTGTTGTAGCAATTGACAAGCTATTTTGCAAAACGTGACGTTCTACTTCGCAACGTTGTAGCATAATATGTTCATAGAGAGATTCCATTTGGCTTCGAAGGTGTCTTTCGACATAAACGGATTTTGCATTGACATAAGTGAAGAGATCCATATTTTCCACGCTAATAGTGTTCATAAATGAATAGTTTAGGGTGTTCTGTCTTAATGAGGCGCATGCCCCAAGAATAATCTACTCCGGTTGTTTTTAATGTAAAATTAACATCTTTATAATTGACTGAATAGAAAGTATTTTGATTACCTTGTTATGTCCGGAGAATTTTCGCGTCGAAGGACATTGATTTTTCGATCATAAGCTGGAATTTCTTAATTAATATTTTTGGACGACGCTGGATTTTCTTTTGTTCTTACCGTTGGTGATTTTTAGAATAAACAGGTTGAATGAATGAATGAAAAAATAGGAGATTTTGAATCGTACAACCTTGCGTTTTATTGGAGCTTAAATCGATTTACATTGATTGGTGAAAGTAATTAAAATTTCAAGGAACCCCTTGCAATCTTTGATGGCTCTATTGGGGATTTTACAATTTGATGGTTACTCACTGCGATCGGTTCTTATTTCTTAAAATGTGAATTCTTAGTGTGATTTCACCACGTTTCTCTGCCAGATGACAATCAGTACACTATCACAGATACTTAGGTGAAATACCTGTCTTTCACTCTATTTATTCTATCCTCTATTTATTTTCACGAAGATTGGGAAATTGATTGGAGTGGGAGAGGTGGTGTGATTGCCACCTCTTTGATTTTGAATTTATTAACCTGGCCTTACTTGCTAGGGAAAATTGTGAGTTGCTAAATTTTGATTGCCATGGCCTCTGTGGAATGCAGCGTTGCACATTCTCCTGAGGTCATTGGCGGTTTTTTTGTGAGCTTCTCAATTTCCGTGGCGGTTTTTCATTGGCTCGGCTCTCATATTTCATATTTAATTTATTTATATTTTAATTGAATTGTTGAAAATAATCTGGACATTACAGCCCCCGCGGAGAAAATTTTTTCTTTTTGATAAGATTTTATCGGGAAATTAACATTTATTATTTTCAAACGGTTTCGGTTCGCGCATAAATTTCAAATTTGCGGGTGTCGGTAATTAGGTGTGTGACCTAATTAGCACGGTCAACCGTGTCGGTAATTAGGGGTGTGACCTAATTAGCATGGACAACCGTGTCGGTAAGTAGGGGGTGTGACCCAATTAATATGCTAATTACGGCCGGCAGAGGCACCGGGTCACTGGACTGCGTGGGTGGTCATCCGTCTCGTAATTAGGTCGTGTGGCCTAATTAGTGTGCTATTGTGGCCGGTAGAGCCACTTGGTCATTAGGTCAATTGTCTAGGGTGAGGTGTTAATCTGTCACCCATCTTATTTCCGGTCTTGGTGGAGTGACAGGTGGTGGATTGTTTTTTTGTGATATTTGTGTGTGTTGTGGCAGTTTTCGTGACATGATAAGTATAGTTAAAAGTTTTTGGATAATTAGTTGTTAGTTTTAGTGAATGGTTTTATTTGATTTTGTTTATTGTTTTGTTCCAGGTGCGTGGGTCAAAAAGGGAGTGGAAGCGGATGTTTGGCCGTCAGCCCCGGGTGAACTTGTTTAGGGTGTGCCCATGGGACTCGTGGAGTATGTGGGACTTGTTGTGGGCTCTGATCCCGATTTTAGAAGGCTGGCGAGGCTCCTGGACGAGAGGTTTTTTTGTGGGCGTCTCCGGGCCTACACGGTGTGGCGAACTAAAGACCGCCGAAGTTGTTTCGGCTACACCGATTTCCTGCAGAAGAAGATTTTTCTTCAGGAGTGCCTCTTCTCTGCAGGAATGAGTAGGACCTGGTTGGTGCAGGTACTCGTTCATGAGCTGTGCCATGCCTTCGTTGATGTGACCGGTGGCAACAGGGAGGAGAACGCGTCCCATGGGCCGAACTGGAGGGCGGAGGTGAGGAGGTTGAACCTGGCCCTCCAGTGCGATATTGAGGACGACAGTGCCGTGGACTGGAGGCGGTTGAGGGAGTTCGGGCTGGACGTCCTCTACAAGTGTAAGAGGTGCGGAAGGGTGCAGGTTCGGTGAATCAGGAGGCCCCCTGCTGCCCTTTTTTACTCGTGGTTCCCTAGCCATGAGAAGCGTTGTGGGGGTACCTTTGTTGAGGTGTAAGTATAGTTTATTCGTTATAATTTATTTTAGTAAGTTAGTTTATTTTAATTCCGGTTTTCTTTTTCTGTTCATAGGCCTTACGAGAGCTGGGATAAGGATTAGTTTTTAGTATTATTAGTGTTTAGTTTTTCTTTATAAGTTTTTTCTTATTTTTACTGTTAGTATTACTAGTATTTAGTATTTTATATTGTTGGATTGTTAGTATCTAGGTTTTTTTTTAATAAGTTTTTTCTTATTTTTACTGTTAGTATTACTAGTATTTAGTATTTTATATTGTTGTATTGTTAGTATCTAGGTTTTTTTTTTTTTTTATATATATATTTTATATTTTGTTATTGGGTTTTTCATATATTTTTCTCTTTTGTTATTGGGTTTTTTATATATTTTTCTCTTCCCCCTTTTTTTATTAATAAATTTAAATTTTTACGTTGGTAAATCTGTTTTTTTTTTCTTGCCGTATAAATGGTGGTGTTTTTGTGTGGGGGCGAGTGGTGTGCGGCTTGTTGAGGGTGGCATCGCGCTTTCCTAGGGGAAGGGGGTGTCAAACCCAAAAATAATTTCTGAACTTTTAGGTTCCAAGGGTTAGGGCTTTCTTTTGAGCTGGTTAAATTTTTAATTTAGTTTGATCCAGGTCAGTAGTGGCGTGAGGTTAGTTAGCGTGGCGTTAGTCCATTCAGTCAGTAAGGGTTGGCATCACCTTTTCTAGGGGAAGGGGATGTCAAACGCGAAAATAATTTCCGAACTTTTAGCTTCTGGGGGTCAGGGTTCCCTGTTAGGTTAGTTAGATTTCGATTTTGATGTAATTCAGATGAGTTATTTTGGTAGGACTTTAGCATTGACGTTATTCCGTAGCTCCGTGGGGGTGGCCTCGCGTTTTCCTAGGGGAAGGGGATGTCAAACATAAAAATAATTTCCGAGCTTTTAGATTCTAAGGGTTAGAACTTTCCTTTAATTAATTAAATTTTGATTTTTTTGTGACCTTGGTCCTCTGTCGGGCGTTCTTTTTAGCATTTTTCGGGGCTACGCATCGTACATGTGTTCTACGTACAAATATATAGATATATATTTCTTCAATATATGTCTCTATATCTGTTTCCAATTGATAGCCTTTGGATAATAATTTTTTAATACTTGGTGAAGGTTTAATAATTGGTGAAGGTCGACTTGGTTTCTCCTGCGTTTGCATTTTCCGCGATGTCGTAGCTGGTATTTCCGGCCGGTTCGCTGGTGAGGGTTTGGTTTTGGGTTTCTGCGAAATCATCGGTTTTGCTTAGCAACTCCTCAGTCATATTCCAAGTGTCTTCCTGTGACGTTTGATTTTCTGTGTACTCGTTGTTTGCCATGGATCGTGTGAGTATTCATCCATTTGTTTATTCTTTGATTTATTCTTTTTGTCGATCCTGATTTATGGTTTTGCCAATGCTCATTCTTCTGGGTGGTTCAGTTTGAGGGGCTTTTCGTCGCTGGATCCGAAAGGGATTGGTTCTTGTGGTGGAGCAGTCAAGTGGAAGACATGGCTCTCATTTTTGAGGGTACTGAGCTACTGGAGGCCACCTCGCGTAGGGCGGGTGTTCCGGCGAGGGTGCTCCTTTCTTTTTTGGCCTCATCTTGGGATCCCCATTATCCAACGGTGAGCTGTTTTTTTTTTTTTTTTAAATATTTTTCTTCCTTTTTATTTTAGATTGATCAGTGGTGGGGAATGTCCCGGTAGTGGTATCGTCAGTTTTTGCGATACCTTAGTCCAGAGTATATTTCCTACTCTGATGTTTTCTACTGGTCTCATCATCAGGAGGTAATTGCGGATGGGGCCCTGGAGCTGTTGTTGGCTGCCTGCCCATCCAGGTTTGAGGACCATGTTCCAGTTGAATTGGAGGATGTTGCCGTGGTTATGGAAGCAGTGGCCCCTGCCGCTTGAGTTGTTAAATTTATTCGACATGGGTTGTATCTGTATTTGAGGAATATCTATCCGGTAATAAAACCCATGTTATTCTGAACTTAGTTTTTACTTTAATTAAGTTTGTCCTGATATCTTTGTCTTGCCACCTTTTGAAGGTGTATTAGCTACGTGTAGTCCACCGTGACGAAGGATGGAGTGTGGTTAGCGTTATGGGGAGAGCTCTGTTTGTTTTCTGATGCTGGTAATGCTAGTAATCTTGGTGTTGTTGACAGGGTTAATTCTGGCATGGAGATGGTATGGATTGGTTCTTCCTGGAGCCCTCGGGGGTGGGCTCGCCGGGCAACTGCTCTTACGGGTTGCTGTTTTGCTCTTTTGGGTTTTCGACAGCAGCAGGTGAGAATGTTGAGGATAGTGAATCCTTTTTTGTAGGCGCCGTACCCTACAGCGGCCATTACGAGGGTATGCACCAGGGTGATGGTCCCGTTGGTTGCTGTGAAGATTCTATGGTAATAAGTCTCTTGATGGTGTAGGCCGATTTTTTCTGCTTCGTCAATGGTTTGTTGCAGAAAGTCGTCAAATAGGTGATCCTTGGTCATGTCGGGTAAGACGTACTGTTTCAAAGTTGACATAGGGCTCAGAGGTTTAGGCAGGCCGCTTAGGATTGGTGCTATTTCTGAGATGTTGATTGTTTTAGATATTCC
>NW_011887925.1:54535-63807 GCF_000806365.1 Fopius arisanus
AATTTCGAGTCTTTCTGGCTCGATGGTTGAGTATAACCATCCCTTGCTGCTGGTGAGTCGTGTCCATTGGGTTTCTATATTATTTGTGATCTTCACGTTGCAATCCTGGTAGATTTTCGGCGTTAGTTCCACATCTGTGTTGGTGAGTAAACGGTATTCGCAGCAGTTGCGGCTGCCGGCTTTCCTCATTGGTATTCCCTTTTGACAGGCTAGGCATTGTTCCAGTGGAATACAGGTTTTTAGGTAATCTTCGTCGAAGTGGGTGTAATAGGTGCCATGTTGAGAGAGTGCGATGTATTTGTTAGTTGATTCAATGTAGGCGGCAACGCTCCGGTTTCCTTGGATTTTCTGTGGGACCTTGCAGGGAACCATTTTGTATAGTTCCATTTGGTTCCCAGAGATGAGTGGTATCTCGATTATGATTAGAAATTTTTTGTCGTGGTATGCCGTTTGTATATCACTGATTTGGCTCAGCAATGCCAGATCGATTTTCTCCCTTGCTATTGGAAAAATTGTATCAGGTGTTGACCTCTCGATCTCTTCTGTTACCCTCGTCAGTTGATTGGTGGTGATGAGGAGAGGGTTCAGGATACCGTGTCTGGCATCTTCTATGGCTGCGACAGTTTTAGCCGCGGTTTCAACGTATGTCCGAGCTCCATATTCTGCTTCCTTGGCGATGTTCATGAGATGTTCGAGATGTTCAGTGTTGTTCAATTGTTGCAGGAATCTGTTGGATTGGGTTATTATTTTTCTCATTTCCTCTTCCATTCTCCGTATCCTTAGGGTGATATTCTCATGATTCATCTTCATAGTGTTGATCTCTGCCTGGATTATATGGGTTGCGTTTCCAATGAGATGTGTGATCTTCCTCTGGTCATTGTATATATTGTCAATTTCTTTTGTGATATGTTCATGGTCATTGTAGTCCATGGTGCCGAAGAGCTTTCTGCTTATTGAACCGATGAATCCTAGGAGGGGGGATCTTCTTGGACGATCATGGATGTGTTCTTGTGGTGCCTCCAGGATTTTTGCGAGATGTCCCTGCGCGTGTCTGAGTTCCCTGTTGTAATCATTCATGATGGCGATCCCTAATTCCTTGTGGCATTCTGTCTCAGGTCTTAATTACCGGCATTCCTGCAAGAGTCCGTCAACTAACTGTGTTCCTGGTAGGGACAGTCCTGTTAGACTTGCTAGGTCGATGGTAATTAAGAGGCGCCAGTTATTATTGATCATGGGGATTTGGTCAATTTTTTCATAGTACAGGCCTGGGTTATGAGGGATTGGATGTAGGTGGTATACCCCAGCGCCTTCCGTTTTTTGCGTACTTGTGGTCCATTGCAGTATTATCCATAGGATGGTACTGGAATATTTCATGGTGATGTGTGTTGTGTTCCTGTTGGAGAAAGGGGGATGGAATTTTGTAGGATTACATACTCTTAAATTTTTAATGGGGTTGAGTGGATAGCTTTGGTTCAATATGGCCTTGAGCTTAGTGCTTTGTTAGCTGGTTACTGATGGAGCTCAGATCCCAACTTCGCTAGCTCATCCGCTCGTTCGTTGCCATGTATTCCCTTGTGTCCTGCTATGTAGGTCAGTTGGACATCTAGCTGCTGCATTAGTTGGTCTAGCTGTTGTAGCAGTTGCTGGTTTACTACTGGTTTGCCCTTGGAGGTTAGCCATCCGTTAGCTTTCCATTTCGGCAGGTGTTGAGTCATGGAGCTGGTCAGATATTTAGAGTCCGTGAGGATGGTGATCCTTTGAATGTCATGTCTTAGGCAAATTTTGCATGCTTCAACGGCGGTAGCTGTCTCAGCGATGATGTTTGTAGCTCGTGTTCCGTCCAGAGTTTTGTCGGTATTCAAGGGGTGTTTTTCCCCGAACCAGATTCCGATTCCGGCCTTAGCTCTAACATGGCCGTTGAATGAGCAGGATCCATCTACATATACGGGAATTCTTCCTTCCATTCCCTGCAACAGGTTCTTTGGTAGTGATAGTATACCTAGTTATTGGCAGCACCGGTTGTATGTTAATCTTCGCAAGGCTTTAATTTGTTAGGGTGTTTCATAAAACGGTGTCCATCTTCGCTTTTTAGATAGACGTTCCCCTTGTCGGTTATGTCCACTATTTCATAGGGGCCTGTGTATGCCTGGTCTAATTTGCCCAACTTCGGCTCCTTTTGCACGTAGGCGAACTGTCCAATTCTTAACTCCAATGATCGTGCATTTCTATCATACAGTTGTTTGGAGTGAAATTTTGCTCGCTGGAGGTGTTGGTAGGCTAGCTCCTGGATTTTCTCCATTTTGAACATCAGGTCAATTACATAGTCGTTGTAAGTTTCGTTGCCATGATCTTCTCGAATATTTGATGGTAGCCGAACCTTCTTTCCATACAGCAATTCGAATGGTGTGAATTGTGTGGCACTGTGTACGGTGGTGTTGTAGGACAATATCGCAAATGGTAACAGTTCATCCCATTGATTGGTCTCGTTGGCAAACGCCTTCAAGTATTCCACTAGAGTGTGATGGCTTCCTTCGAGGGCGCCGTTGGACTGGGGTCGGTACCCTGATGTGGTCACATGATGGAATCGTAACAGTTTTCCCAGGTGGTAGAATAGTTTGCTGAGGAAACTAGTTCCCTTATCTGAGAGTATGATTCTGGGACAGCCGTATAGAGCGACATACTGCGTCACCAGGGCGTGGGCAATGGTCTGTGCCTTAATGTCTCTTAACGGAATGGCGGTACAGTGTTTCGCGAAGTTATCTTGGATGGTGAGGATATGTACATGTCCTGCTGAAGTTGGAGGAAGAGGTCCTACGGTATCGATGGATATTCGTTCGAAGCATTCGCTTGGTGTTACTGTTATTAGCATTGGCTGTTTGAACTTTATTCGCCTGATCTTCTGCAGCTGACAGATGCGGCATTTTTTTACCCTTCGTTCGATTTCCTGTTTCATTCCGGGCCAGTAGAATCTTTCTCTCACCCTGTGGAAGGTAGTGACTATTCCTTTGTGTCCTCCCGGAAGTGTTTCATGACATTCCCGAATGATTTCGGGTCTCAGTGCCTCGGGGGGCATTCGGACGTTGCCGTGACACAAGGTGATAGTCACTGCGTGAGCTTGGAATTCTTGTTCTAGGTAATATCTGATCCTGATGTCCTCGTCGATTTCGTCTCCCTTCATCACCATCTTCAGATCCTTGATCTCATATTTCTCAATTGCTGTTTTTAAATTACGCAGGCAGAGTTTTAAGATTCTATTCTGAGTTTTATCAAAATGGTATCTTTTTACAATGAGGGTGAAGGTTCTGAATTTACCAGATTTTGTGACGATGACTTGTCCTACTTGAGGATTTAGTTTCTTGATGTAGTCCAGGTCAATCAGGTTCAAGTCGCATAGAAGCTTGGTGTTCTGCTTAGTGAGTTCAGCATCTCCTGCCAAGAAATGGGCTATATTTCCTCGAACAAAGGTTAATCCATCCCTGGTTTCATTGATATTTTTAGCTGGTTGATAGTCATCTGGTGGGATAGTAAGCTTATCTTCGGGTGGCCCTCCATTTTCCTGCTCTCCAGAGATGGGTTCTGATTGGTCAACATTGTGCCCGGACGGTTTGGCAATTGCTCCTTCCGTTGATGAACAGTCTGTTGGGTTTGGATGATAGGGATACCCTGGATCCACCCCCGGTAAAGTGTCATTGACTGATTGTAGGAATGGAGGAAAGAGGATGTCTCTTGGCACGTCATCATCTATAAACATGGAGTTGTCGTCTTCCTCTTCTGTGAAGAGCTCTTTATGAGTCACGACGTCCCTGTTTCCGATGGTTTTCGATGGTGATGATTCGGCTGTTGGGTTTTGAATAGCTCTTGGAGTTGGGATCAGGGATTCTCGTATGATCCTTGGTTTGGCAATTACCGAGTGTCGGGAGGATGATTGTTGGCTGGTTGCCCCTGATGACTGTTCCGATGTGATGTCGTCGACCTGAGCTGTCTTGTTGGAACCGTTCTGGTCAGGGTTTTGTGTTTCCGAAGGTGTTGTGGGCTCGCTCTGTTCTCCCTCTCTCGCTCGTATCCTTTCGTCCACTTTATCCTTGAAGTTGATGATAGCCTCGCGTAGTTCTTCGATTGTCATTTTATCGAATTTTCCTTGGAGACCTCGTCTGTGGATTTGATGAGCGGTAAAGAGCGGTCCTCATATTGGCGCATCTTTTCATTGAATTTTTCGTATGACTCGTGAAGGCTTTTGTTGAATTCTGGTCCTAGGCTAAGCTTCCGTTGATCGTTCAGGTCTGTGGGAATCGGTGATTCGGATTCCTAATCGGAGCGTTCCTCTTCTGAATGAGTTTCCTTATGGCGTTCCATTATCTCGTCGAATTTTTTGAGGCTTTGGTGGATACTTTTGCAGTTGAAAGACTCTGGAGGAGAATCGGGTTCCTGATCTAGCTCGTCTTCCCAGTCTGTGGGGGGGTCAGCTTCCACGATCATTTGTTGATTCATCAACGGGGTCTGTTCTGAGATAAACACGTCGTCTTCTAGTTGTTCAATTGAATCTCCTTCTAAGGACACTTCCAATTTTGCTTTCTCTAGCGTTGTTGGATCTGGTTCTAGACGAGTATTCATTGGTTCTAATACGTCGTTGTTAGATATGGTTGCTTCAGGTACCTCAATGAGGGCTTGAGGCAGTGAAGCTGTAGTTGACTGAGTCCCTTGAGAAGTCCCTGAAGTCGCTTGACGTCGGGCTCCGGTCGTCGGAGTTGGAGTTGTTTCTTCAAGGGTTTCGACGATTGGTTGAAGACTAGTTGTAGGTGTTGGCGTGGTCTCCTCTGTGGATAGCTGTCCTGTTGGACTAGCTGGGTTACGGTTGGTTTTGCGACGGTATTCCCTTTTATCTCGATAGCTGATTGGTTTTCCGCTATTGTCAGACGTTTGGGTAGCCCTTCTGAGTCTAATTCTGTCGGCGATGGAGCTCTTGGTATTGATAACGTCAGGTTCACTGTTGATTCTGACCCTGAAGTTAGCGTTAGTGACTGTTCGTGACGGTTTCAGGCATGGGTTGGGAGTAGAGTTCGTGCTGATTGGTAGACACGGTGCGAGGAGTACTGGTTCGGCGGTCTGGTTTTCCTGAGGGTTTCCTGCGAATGCTTCCGCCAGCTGAGCGCCCTTTTGTTTGGTTGGTTGGTGCCGGCATTTCCCTCAAGGCTTTGACTTTCTTTGGGTCCGGGTGAATGCCCTCGTTATCGATGACGTGACCCAGATAGGCAACTTCCCTTCTGAAGAAACTGCACTTGTCTGGTTGAAGAGAGAGTCCACTCTGTCTGAGGCGGTTGAGGAATTTGTTGAGCCGGTTGACATGGTCTTCTTGGGTTTTTGAATAAATGACTATATCGTCCAGGTAGACATATAGTTCAGAGCCCTTTAAACCTGTGAGAACTTGGTCCATCATTCTTTGAAAAATCGGGGGAGAGTTCTTCAGACCAAATGGCATCCTGGTATATTCGTAATGGCCTTCCGGGCCAGTGAAGGCGGTTTTTTCCCCGTCTCTCTCGTCCATCTTGATTTGGTGGAATCCACTGGCGAGATCGAATACGCTGAAGTATCTTGCTCCACCCAACTGTGATAAGATCGTAGTAATGTCAGGCAGAGGGTAAGAGTCTCCGATAGTGTTTTGGTTGAGTGCTCTAAAGTCTATTACGAGCCTCCAACGTTTTCTTCCTTGGGAATCGCATTTCTTGGGGACGATCGACAATGGTGCGTTATAGGGCGATTCCGAGTCCTTGATGGTATCTTGTTCCTTCATTGACTTAATTTGTTTATTGATTTCCTCTCGGTGTTGCTGAGGGTATTTGTACTGCCGTCTGAAGATGGGGACCTCGTCCGTCGTTCGGATTTTACATGTAAAATCCTTGGCGTGACCCAGGTCATCTCCGGGCAGGTGGAACACATCTGGGAATCGCTCTATCAGTTGGATGACTTGCCTTCGTTCGAATGTTTTGAGGTCCTGTTCAGGCAAAGCTTTCAAAATTTCAGCAACCCTGTCGTCTAGCTGTTGTTCCTCGCCGAGGAGTAGACTTAGATTGCAGGAGGCTATGCAGGTTTCGTCTGGCAGTGGATCCTCTAACGGTGATATTGTGCGTTCGTCGAACGGTTCAAGCTGTTGTGGGGCTAGGTGTAGTTGGACCGGTTCCTCTGTAGTGTTGATGACCATGGCTGTTGCTGCGTTGTCTTCCACTTGGACTACTGCTTCTCCCAAGAATACTCCGTCTGGTGTGTCCACCTTGGGCAGATAGCCTACTCCTACCTCAGGGTTGTCGATTGGAATTTCAATGACCATTCTTGTCCTTGGTGGTATTAAAGTAAAGTCATTAGGCCTATGATATTCGTACCACGGGATGGGCTTACAGGGTCCCTTAATGGTGGTGATGTTCCGCTGTGCATATCGAATGTCGACTTTCTGAGCTATGAGGAATTCTCGACCTGGGATACGGCTTCCATCTACGGGTAATTTCCCGTCTACTATGTGGAATGGGATTTCCATTCCGAACATATGCCGATAAATCAGTCCGCAGGTGGGTAGAGCATTTTCGGTTACCCCGAGAAGGAATTTAATTCTGGGAGGATGAACCTCTGCTGATGGTTTGATGACCTTTCTCTCGATCAAGTTGATGTGAGCCCCCGTGTCAATCAGAAATCTATGTCTCTTGCTATTCAGCTTTTTGTTGATTCTGACGTTTACTCTGGGTCCACCTCCGGTCACTGATATTCTGCACGTTTCTTCCCGCGTAAGGCGAGGTGGTAGACAAAAGTGGATAGCATGGTTACGATTTGTGTTGAAACGGACTGTATTGGTGTTGAAGGATATATGGGTTTTGAGTGTGTTAAGGAGTTCATCCCCTAGGATGGCTCCATAACCACCAGGTTGGTGAATGATCACATGAAACCGGATTGCCACTTCGGCATGTATTGGGAGCATGATGGTTTCCACAATGAAATTAGTTAGCCCAACTATTCTGATGATTTCCGTGGTGTCGACCATGGTGTCCGGGTGCAGTGATTGGAGAGATATCAGATTAACCGAAGCCCCTGTATCGATGAGTGCCGTAATTTTTTCCGGTTTCAGATAAGGTCCATGTAGAGCAATTATTGGTCCATCGCCGGGTTCGCAACCAGCTACCTTATAGACCTTTACTGGCGGTGGTGAGTGCTGGACATCGCGTGTAGCGATGGGTTGGTCTGGCTGCTCAGTGCACTCTGCTGGCGAGCCAGGATCCCGTTTAAATTCTGGGCTGTCACGGGCGTGTTCGGCATCGGTGATCTCTCCCTGGCTAAGCCCGTAGGGGCTCCCTCAGGTGCAAAATTCCTACTCCGATCTCCCGAGCGGCCTCTGCGAGGCGTCGTTCCTTGAGAGCCTCCGGTTTTGACGTGAGTTTATAATTCCTTGACGAGGGAATTCTTGCTTCGGTGTCTCCTGAGGTTTCCGCGGCTTTGCCATCAGGGTTGTGGCCAGAGATTCGGCCTGGTAGCCATTAGGTTGTTGGAAAGCTTCACAGAGAGGTTCGGGTTGGTAGAGTTCTGGATCCGGGAGGTCATCACTGGTCTCAAGAACGTTGGTCCGTTGGGGAGTGTCTTCTGGATATGTGCATCCCATCATGATCCCGTGCTGGAGGTTCCTCATCGAGTTATGCACTGGAGGTCCTGGTGGGTTCACTGTAGGTCTTGGATATCCCCGTGGTGATGTATTCCTTGACGCGATCCGGGCTGGAGGATAGTATCCATTCATTAACTCGTCGACCAGAGGGTCCAGAGTCCGTTGGGATCTTGCGTTAGGATGTAGTGCATGGCCAAAACTGTTTGACGGCGTTGGTGTGAGCATGTGGGCGTGAGATTGGTTTTGCCCTTGGTGGTAGTGTGGCTCGTTACCCGCTCTCAGGTGTTGTTGCGGCTGAGGAGGCAGATACGCTGGTGTGGCTGATGATTGACCAGGCGCTTGGGTGTATCCCTGTATGGAAGGATACTGGGAAGTATAATTGTATTGTCTATTATTAGGTATCTCGTACGCGGGTATGGACAATGTTGGCCTAAATTCCTCAGCGCCCAGTTTAGTTCGGACGTCAAATATCCTGGTAACCTTGTGGTGTTTGATGCCATCTTTAATGCTCTGAGGACTATATTCCTTGAATCTTGTGAGGGCATCTTCATGCAGTATTTTCTCGAGGGCTGCCTTATCTGTGGCTTCATATCTTTCGATAGCTCTGAGACCATATTGAACCAGTGCTGCCAAACGATCCAAAAAATCTTGCAAGGTTTCATTTTGAAATTTTAATAGGCCGCGAACTTTTTGCGCGTAATACGTAAAGTTGTACTGACCCCTATACGTTTCAATTCATAATTGTAGAATGTGATCTACCGAATAAATGTGGGTGTTGGCTAAGAGATTCTTAGCGGGAGGTAAAACTCTTTTTAATATTTGGTGGATATATTGTTCTTTCTTCCCATCTGCGGTGGGTATGGATCCTTTATTGGCTCTGATTGCGTACTCAAATTCATCGATTGATGCGTGATCAGAAGTTCCAGAAAACAGAGGAATACTATTTGCAATGTCACGAGCCTTAATATAATCCTCATGCTTGTCTGAGGGTGCAGCACCCCCGATAGGGGTGGTGGTCACCGCGTCTCCCGAATAGTCAATGGTAATAAAGGATCTAGGTTAAAGTGAAAAAGAAATTTTTCCAATTTTTAATATCTTCGAATTGAAATCGAAACGATTTGAATAATGGAATTATCTTTCAAAAATAATTTAATAGCTGTCCGAGTGAAGTGAAATTTCAATTTTCAATTAAATTCACTAGTGAGGTAAGAACAAGGAGGTAAAAGCTCGTCCTACCGACTGCGCCATAAAATTCTAGCTGTTATGTCCGGAGAATTTTCGCGTCGAAGGACATTGATTTTTCGATCATAAGCTGGAATTTCTTAATTAATATTTTTGGACGACGCTGGATTTTCTTTTGTTCTTACCATTGGTGATTTTTAGAATAAACAGGTTGAATGAATGAATGAAAAAATAGGAGATTTGGAATCGTCCAACCTTGCGTTTTATTGGAGCTTAAATCGATTTACATTGATTGGTGAAAGTAATTAGAATTTTAAGGAACCCCTTGCAATCTTTGATGGCTCTATTGGGGATTTTACAATTTGATGGTTACTCACTGCGATCGGTTCTTATTTCTTAAAATGTGAATTCTTAGTGTGATTTCACCACGTTTCTCTGCCAGATGACAATCAGT
>NW_011887925.1:64352-80073 GCF_000806365.1 Fopius arisanus
GCTAAATTTTGATTGCAATGGCCTCTGTGGAATGCAGCGTTGCACATTCCCCTGAGGTCATTGGCGGTTTTTTTGTGAGTTTCTCAACTTCCGTGGCGGTTTTTCATCGGCTCGGCTCTCATATTTCATATTTAATTTATTTATATTTTAATTGAATTGTTGAAAATAATCTGGACATTACAACCTTCTATTTTCTTACAAATTCCATGATAAAGTACTGAATATGTGCCTTTAGCACAGGTGTGATGCTTGGGGAGGGGATCCCAGGATGTATAACCGCCATCAAAATCTATGCAATAACCGGCAGTTAAAGGGCAAACTGTACCTGGAGCCAATTGTATCTCGTTTGATCCTAATTTAATGTTTGCTGTATGAGTGGCAAGTGTGATTTTTGCGGTGCCTTGTACTAAAACATTTTGCCAGGTACCATAGGGGTCCGACTAGGTTGTGCCTGAGCAATCTCCACCGTGATTTACCGTGCCTGCTAGAGTAATGGTGCGATCGGTGGTTTTGTTTATTGGGATATAACCGAGTTCGGTTGCTCCGACAGCCATTCCACGGCGCGAGTGAGATTGTAAGCATAAATCTCTAGAAATCGGCATGACATAATTAGCGATTCCATTACTGACTTGAGAAGAATAAGACTGCCAACCGCAGTATGTTATAACGCGTATTATTTCGACTTTGCATTGAGTTACCTGAACTTCAGTGTATTGGTTTAATTGTAATAGCTGTATTTGTACTGCGCTTTTACGTATTTCATGCGGTTTGATGTCGCATTTGTCGACGTCGAGGAGCGAAAATGTCGTCATATTGAGTGTATTGGTTCCACAGTCGTAGCCAATTAAACTGTTGCAGAGGGCCAGTAAATTGAGCAATAACATTACTCTGAGCCAGTGTGATCCCCATCTGAAAGAGTTGCGAGTTTTAAACGATCGGCATGAACGACTTTTTTCTTATTTTCATATAGGATTTCTACGTTATGCTGATCATTAAAAGTGTCTGTGATTAGAAATGGACCTTCATAGGCGTAATCTAATTTTCCTATTTTTGGTTGTTTTAAAAGATAAACATTTTGGTTTATTTCGAATCTGCGAGGGTGGATTTTCCGATCATAGTAATTTTTTGATTTTTCTTTTGCTAAATTTAAGTTCGCTGCGGCTGAATTCCTTAATTCAAATAATCGTAACGCAAGTTCTTTCACATAATCGTCATTAGTTTGAATTTCGTCTAGGGGCGGAAATTGTGATGGTTGTCGGGCGGGGCGACCAAAAATTAGCTCGTGTGGGGAGTATTTCGTTCCTTCATGTACACTAGTATTATATGCAAATGCGGCGTGACAAACCCATTTATCCCAATCGTCTTTATTTGTATAATGTTTGAGAAATTCAGTAAAAACAATATGGCTTCTTTCTAGGGAGCCACTGATCTGTGGTCGGAAAGCTGTTGTTTTATATTGACCGAGTGTAAATAATTCAGCTACTTTTTGTATGACTTTTCCTTGAAAAGCTTTTCCTTGATCTGTTAATACTGCTCTGGGACTTCCGAACTTGCAAATAAAATGTTCAATAAAAGCATCGGCGATTTCTTCAGCTGTAGCTGTTTTAATTGGAACTGCGAGAAAATATTTAGTTAAGTTATCTTGCATTGTGAGAACACAATTGTATTCTGGTTTAGAGGGTGGAATTGGACCCACTATATCCAATGCAACTTTATCAAAGGCTTCGGCGAGTGTATCTGTAATTATCATTGGTTGTTTGGTTTTAATTCTAACGATTTTATTCTTTTGACAACTTGTACATTTTCTGACAAAATCTTCTACATCTCTTTTCATATTTTTCCAGAAATATCTCTGTCGGATACGATTGTAAGTTTTTGTGACGCCTTTATGTCCTGCAATTGGGGACTCATGGTTTTCGGCCATGATTAGTTTTCTGTCCGACGGCGGCGGAGTGATGATTTTACCTGGGCAAATTGTTAATCGAATATTAGTATTGGCAAATACTAATCTCATGATTTGACGAATTTTATTCCATGCTTCGTCTTTGATATTGCTTTCAGCTTGAGATATGCATGCAGATAAGTTTTCGGTTTCTGTCATTGTTTTACGTAAATTAACGAATGCTCGGATAATATTACGTTCTTGGAGAGGATCTTGAGAATCTTGATTTATTACAAGAGCAAAAATTGTTTTGTTGCAATTACCATTGATTACTTGACCGATTGAATAATTGCTCAATGGCCTGATTTTGTTCAAAAGACCATTCTTAATTAATTTCTTTCCGATTTCGCTAGAAACAGTGCCGTCTGCGGAGATGAAACAAATGTAATGATCTTTTTTCATTTCTAGAGTATCACGGCTTTCAAGAATATTTACGAAGGTAGTTTCATCAATTATCCGGGGTCCTTTCTGTAATTGCGGTATAAGGGAATCAGGTGTATTATCTTCGTAATGAATTTGTGGGTTTCGTTTAATAGCTTCTTTTTTATGCTTAATTTTTAGCATTTCTGGGGAAGGTTGATTAACAAAATTGTGTTCATTTATATCGTAACTTGTTTCGAAGAGCGGTGAAAGGGGAAAAGCCTGTGGGTCCGGGCTGTACACTTGGTGGGCCCGACGGCTAAGTGGCTGAGAAAAATAATCTCTATGCAGAATTTTTCCTTGCTTTTTAGGGTGTCGGGGGTTATTGAAATTTTTATTCTGGTTGTTGGAGCAACATTTACAGGGTTGAGTTGGTATTCTTTTCCTGGATGACCTGCGTAACTGCATTGCTGTATCATAATTTTCTGCTGGCTGGGGAAATGCGTTTCTGTCTGTAAGAGTTATTTGGGGGTTGTCAAAATTTTTATGATGTTTGATTTTAATGTCATGACGAATTTCTCCGTCTGAGATAGAAAAGGGTGTGTCAATTTCCATAGGACTTGCACGTGGATCTCTCTGAATTAAATTTTCATTTTCGCGTTGTCTGTTTTTAAAAGAAATTCTGGGTTTTAGATTGGGAAATTTACTCGATTTAGATTTGATGATTTTTCTTTTATTTTGAGAATTCTTATCTTCTGGATTTTCATAAATTTCAGCTTGGACATCAAAAGTAATAGTTTTGGCGTTCAATTCATCTTCATTAAAGGGAAATGTTCTGCCCTGGTTTGGGGTGTCGATTTCCATTGGCATGGGATTTATTTGATTGTTAGTTAGTGTTTGAGATTGATTCTGTAATTCGTAAATTGGCGTTAGTATTTTTCCTGGTATTACCTGCATGGGTTGTTCGAATATTGGTTGGTCTTTGTTTTTATTAGCAGAGAAATTAGTATAAGATTTAGTATTTTTATTAAGTTGTTTTACCGTTCTTTGGGGTAAATTTTCATTGATTTTTGGATTTGACGGGGTCGGAGGCTGTGCTGCAGACACAGGTCCTTGTAACGGGGTCAGGGGGGGGGGTAAACGCTGGGACTTCAGCCCACACGTACCGTCCGCACTGGATTCTGTTTTTCCCGAGTTAGTACTTAAATCTTGATTGAGACATGGATTTGGTAATTGATTTAAGTTTTCAGATTTAGAATTAGATTTAGTAATTGATTTAGAAATTGATTTAGTAATTGAATCAGAATCAGAGTTAGAAGTAATATCTGTTTGTTTTTTAATTGGAGAAGAGACTGGATGAGTTATTATTTCATCCTCAGAGCTTGATTGGTTTTCAATTGTTTGTTGATAAGACGGTGTATGACGCGGTGATGATTTCTTTTTCTTGAACACTTTGTCTTTCCGTTTTCTCAGATTATAAAGGCAAGGCTCTGATGATTCGCGCGGGCGCTTCAGCTTATGCATTTCCTCGGCGGGGTGATCGGGCCCGTCGGAAAGAGTTCGTACGCGAGGTTGAGAGTCGCCTGCTTTAGAAATTTGATGGGTTTCTGGTAGAGTCTCCGATGTCCTTCTCTCTTTATTAAATGAGTTAGAATTTGCAGATTTATGACTGGAAATTTCTAAACCCTCAGGAGAAGTTCCAGTCGAATTAGAATTACTTGATTTTTCCGTTTCTAGTATTAATTTTTCAATTATTTCTTTAGCGTTCACACAGTCTTCGTGTTTGGAAAATCCTAAGAAATCTGAAGAAGAAGAGTGCGATTTTTCCATAGAGGATTTTTTAATTGCCTGAACAGAATTTTCGCGTTCTCGATCCGATTTATTTTCATATTGAAAATCATCTGAAGATGAGGCCGAATATTCTGTTGGGACTTCTTTAATAAACTTTTTAATAAATTTTTGTCTAGGATTAGAAATAATTTCTTTTGGAGATCCTTTAAAATTTCCTGAAAAGTCATTATCTTGATTTTTTCTAAGGGCAGCACCGCCATTGCTTTCCGGTGACGTTTTTTATGAGCCATTTTTCGGGGGCAGATAATCTTGGGTACGGTTGCTCTTTGGGTTACAGGGGGGAGACCCGAGGGAGCCTTCGCCTGAGGAGGACTCGTCCCTTATTTTTTCTGACGGCCCATGAGCGTGTCTCTTTCTAACATCTGAGGTTGAGGCGTTTGGGTATAGAGAAAGATGAGACGTGCCTTGTGAAGATTTACGTGACGGACAACGCATACATGGTTCGTCCATGGAGTCGGAATCACCATGGGGCGTCACCCTGATCAAATTTTCCTGAGATTGACTTGACTCTGAATCTGCGTCTGTAGAGGAAGTTGAAAGTTTTCTACATTTTTTCTTGATAGGTTGGATGTCTCAGTTAGAAAAGGAGGAAAGTTGTCGAGCGATGCGCTCTCTTCCTAGGGGGTCACACCACTTGATTTTTATGGGAAACACGTGCGCCTTTTCTATTTCTACAGGATTTCTAGATAATGCATCTGCGTTTGTATTATATTTTCCAGGCTTATAAATGATTGAAAATTCAAATTCACGAAGGCGTTCTCTCCATTTCATAACTCACGAGGTCGTATCTTTAATTGAATTAACCCAGACTAATGGTCTGTGGTCAGTAACTAATGTGAATGCTCTTCCGTAAAGGTAGCATCGAAAATGTTTAATTGCAAAGATAATTGCGACCATTTCTTTTTCGAGTGTTGAATAATCTACTACGTGTTTATTTAAAATTCTGGAAGCATATGGAACAGGTAAATCTTGGCCAATCACGCCTTGACTGAGAACAGCACCAACGGCATAACCGGATGCGTCTGTTGTGAGGATAAACGGTTGATTAAAATCGGGAAATTGAAGGATCGGTTCCTCACATAGTGAATCACGGAGCTTTTCAAATGCCTACTGACATTCGACTATCCATTTAAACGAAGTGAGTTTACTTGTGAGATCGGTCAGAGGTTTCGCGATTTTTGAGAAGTCTTTGATGAATCGACGGTAGTATCCGGCTAAGCCAAGGAATTGTTCAATATTTTTCTGCGTTTTGGGCACAGAAAAGTTTTTTACTGAATCGATCTTACTTGGGTCTGGTTTAACACCTTCGGAGGAAATTATATGACCGAGATATTTCAGTTCTGTTCTGAAAAATTCGCATTTATCTGGCTGCAAAGAGAGGTTGCATTTGCGGCGTCGTTCTGCTAGTCTTTTAAATTTAATTATATGCTCTTCGATTAAGCGAGAGTAAATGGTAATGTCATCTAAATAAACAAAAAGTTCTGAACCCTGTAGACCTGTTAAAACTTGATCCATAAGGCGTTGGAAAGTAGCGGGTGCATTCTTTAACCCGAAAGGCATGCGGTCGAATTCCCAGTGACCATGGGGGGTCCTAAAGGCAGTTTTGTGCCTATCTTTTTTACTCATTTTAATTTGATGAAAACCGGAAGCTAAATCGAAAGCTGAGAAATATTTAGCACTTCCGCGTTGATCTAGTATATCGGTAATTAGAGGGAGTGGATAAGCGTCTGCAATGGTTTTTTCATTTAGTGCTCGCTAATCAATTACAAGACGCCACCATTTATTGCCTTTGGAATCAGCTTTTTTCGGAACTATCCAAAGTGGTGAATTATATGGCGACGTGGAAGGGCGAATAATGCCTAAATTCGACAAATCTTTGATTTGTTTTTCAATTTCTTTTTTCTGACAAGGGGGAAATTTATATTGTCGGACATTTATTAGAGGGTCGTCAGTGGTAGGGATAGGGTGGGTACAAGCATTCGTAGCGCGTAAATTCTCACCAGATATATGAAAAACATCCGCATAATTTTTAATTAGGGTTTTTACAGCATCATACTCCTCTAGATTTAAATGTTTTAATCGCAAAAGTCCTTCTACTTTATCAGCGCGTTCAATAGAATCTCGCGTCCGAGATTCGTCTACTTGCGACTCTATAAGTGAGGGGGCGGTTTTATAACCCTCGTCTTCGCTTGAATCGAAAGGGAACAAGTGAATTACGGGGACATTTATTTTAATATCTTGTTGGGTAGTATTTATCGCGTATAAATAGGTAATACCGTTAGTATTGGTAACTACGGACTCTCCTATATATACCCCTTTAGTTTTTAAATCAATTTGCGGTACATATCCTTCGGGACACTCAGAATT
This sequence comes from Fopius arisanus, assembly GCF_000806365.1. Lineage (NCBI taxonomy): Eukaryota > Metazoa > Arthropoda > Insecta > Hymenoptera > Braconidae > Fopius > Fopius arisanus. The sequence goes on from NW_011887925.1 coordinate 70,873, forward strand.
TGAAATTCTCACGTACATTAGAGTTTCTTGTCTGGCTGGAAGCGTAACTGACTCTCTATCCGCGAATTTTAGTCTAGTTTTCCCGATTAATAGATAATTGTTTTTAAAGTCTGCTACCCGTTCGTTTTCACGAAGAAATTCCGAACCAATGACACCTGCATAGTCCAGTGGGAAATCATCAGGGATGGCATTAAATCTAACAGTGATTCCATTGAGTTTTAAAAAGATCTCGCCTAAAGTTAAAGGTTTATCGGATTTAGATACTCCGCTTAGTTTATAAATTTTATGTTTGTTAATGGGGATAGAATTATCTAATTTTCCGATTTTAATTAGATTTAATTGCGATCCAGTATCTACTAGAAATTTAGCATCATTATTAATTAAATGAGCAGAATTTAAAATCACTGAGGGCGATGAAAATTTAGGATCGAAAATACGGAGTTTGCAATTGACTGGGTTGGAATTTATTTTGTCAATTGAATTTTTTATTGTTGGGTTGGATTGGGCTGACGCGCCTGAATTGGGTTTGAGTTCCCCGCTGTGGCGCCAGATCTTTGGGGAACTTGACCGTTTTCCGTAAGCTGAGCGGCTTGACCGGCGGTATTATTGGGGGTATTGGAAGTACCTTTTTTGCTCATATTATAAGCTGTTTTACGACAATCATTAATTATATGCCTTAGATTTTTGCAATAATTACAAACTGGAATACTACTATTTCTGTTATATGAATTCGCTTGATTGAATGATTCACTTGAACTCGGTCCGACTCGATTTGAGTTGAAACTGTTTCGATTTGAATTAAAAATGTTTTGATTTTGGTTAGATGAGTTTGAGTTAATTCGTTGTAGTCTTCTACAGTCGATAGTGTTGTGATTCGCCATTTTACAATTCGAGCAATATTTTCTTGTTTGAAAGTTGGTTCGATTAGTATTAGTCTGAGCGACAAGACAGCTCTTTTGATTGAGATTAATTGTTCTGAATTTATCAATTTCTTGATCTTGTTGGAAAATGAGTTCATAGTCTATAGCTTTTTCAGAGGCTCTGGACATGTCTGTGAATGAATGATGTCTCATAGTCCAGCGGAGATCAGAGGTGAGGCCTCTAATGAAACATTGAACTGATTTAACTTGCGCCTGAGCTCTATGCTCGATTTTTTGCGCTTCGGAGAGATTTTCGGCTGCATCAAGAGCATTACTCAAGTATGCAATAATTCGAAAAGTAAAATCTGAGACTGATGCGTTTGGTCTTTGATAAAATCTCGAAAGATCGTCTACCCATTGAGTTGGTGCTTTTCTAGGTAGATAATGCCTTTTTGTGAATGCTATGAGCTCATCAATTGTTAAGACTTTAGAAATCATTACACGATTCAGCATGGGGTTTTTTAATCTGCTTTTTAATAATTTCAATATGTTTTGTTCTGAATAAGGTGGGACTAAAGATTTTGCTTCTTCGCATGATGCAATAAAATCACCAGTGGGATAATTTGATCGATCAAATTCAGGGATGACTTTGATAAAATCTTTCGCGGAATTGGGATCTATATTTCTCATTGCGTTCAATGCGGCTCGGTCTTCCGGATTCATCTTATTTTTTTTATATATATATAAATCTATACGGATACGGGAGTAACAAATTGGGATTTAGAAAAATTAATGAATTAATTGACTTACAATGCAGCAAATGAGAATGAATGAGACATAATATGTTGTAGACTTCGTCGATAAAGTTGATGTTCGTATTTGAAGGGCTGGGTGGGTGGGTTTGTCCTTAGGCTGGATTTCTTCTTGCCGACAGCTAACTGCACAGGGCTCCACGTAGATCCGGGAATGTGGTTGAATAGAATTGAGAAGCTGGATTCCAGTGGGCTTGATGTGTCTCCGTTGATAATATTTTTGTTTTTTTTTTTTGATGATGATTTTTATTTCTTTTTACGTGTTTTGTTCAGTTGATTATTTTTATGCTCATTAATTTATTACTTTAATGAGGTATATATATATGTATTTTTTTTGTTTTAAAATTTGAAAATTATCTGGTTCTTTTTAATGGTTTTCGGGGAGTTTTACGATGTACGGATGTAAGAGGGAAATTCTGTTTTTCGTTTCTGGAATATTTATTATGCACGTGTGCATTAAGTTCATTTAAAATCTGGTCTTGAGTGTGGCAAAAGCAGTTTTATGCTTTTCCCACGAAAAAATATCTTTGAGGTTTCGAATATCTTAAATAACGGTTTTTGATATTTTTAGTAATTGGTGAAATTAGAAATAAGATATTTGCTAATTTTGGGACTTATGTACTAAGTGTCGCTAAAGCTCGACAGTCGATAAAATAAGGTAGAAAAAATTGCTAGCGCCATCGTAGGGCGTATGGTAGGGACGGAACAAAGGTTTGAATTTTAAACGACCTAACGTGATTACAAGCGTTGCCGTATATTTGTGGAGTGGGGATAAAATTGGAAGATAACAGATGTTCGTGATTGAAATGTGAGAGCAAAATAGTTTCAATTTTTATGCACGCGTTCGGAGCTTTTTTGAGTAAAAAAATCTAATTAAAAAATGGTAGCTTAGATTCAACATTCATCGGTGGAACTGAAAGTGGGATGCTCGTGAACTTGAGAGAGAAAACTTTCATCGTCAATTAAAGATTAATGGACACCGATCATGTTTTTCATTGTGAGAAGTTTGTGCTTTTTCATTTGGCATCTACTGAGAAATATCGAAATGAAACGTTTAAAAATGCATGTCAAGTCAGGTCTATGAACAACAGATAATATTTAATAATTATTATCCAAACAATATGTTCTCTTGAAGAAATTTATGAAAGGACGAATTTTTTTTTATAAAGTCGATTCAAAACAACCAATAATCAATCAGAAGCATAACAACAATTAAGCAATAATTGAAAAAATATTTTCATTAGAAACATAGAAAATTTGTCTATTTTACTTTTCCTACCATTAACTCGTTGGTCAACTTTCTGCCGAATATTCCCTTTACGCTTGCCTACGCAGAGGGCATCATGGGCCCGAAGTGGGTGCAGCCATACACTTTACAGCTTGGGACAATTTTGCCTAATGAAGGTTGGGAGCTGGAGTAGCTCTGAGAGCTGAGGTTGCCCACCTCTGTACTAAAGCTGCCTTTCGTGTATTTATATATGTACTTCGCCGGTTCGGAGATGAATACAATGTCGATCGCTTTGCATCTGCGTGATACAAGTTAAATACAGTTAGTGTCACCAACACTCATCGCAAGAATAGAGGACCCTCTTTTTGCAGGAGTACCGGGTATTCCCCATCAGGGCTCGGAATCATATAAATTTTGCCGGAATCCATATCCTGCAGGAAAGGTCCTTCCGGCTCTTTATGAGCGAGTCCGAGAGGTGTACTTGGACCAAATGTTTCAGGATGTCGATTGATGGCGTGATAGTTTGACTACATGGTAATGTGATTCCACCCATCCCCTACAAGAGCTCGCTGGAGAAAAAAGGCGAAGCCTAGCAACTGGAAACAGTGCTTCCATATCATCCCAAGGCAGCCACCCACCTCGCTAATTCCTTGCATTTGGTGATGCGCTTTTTATACTTTCTTCAAAGTTATGAAACTGCAGTTCCAGAGTCATATGTTCAGCCTCCTCAACCTTTCTAACACTCAACTACACCATGCCATTTTCCTCCTCAATGTACTAAGGCCGGTTCTTTGGTCCCTGGGTAGTTCTTTCCGCCTCCTTCAGTCTGTCACGTCGCCCCTCTGTACTCCGTTTTCAGACCCAGCCCCCAAGCTAACTGTAAAACGGGCCCCTCAAATTCTATTGAGCTCTCTCTCCCCCTCACGAATTTCCGTTGCAGTATCCGTCTGTAGAAATTGGGCCGGTCAATTCAGAGGAGTAGAGCCATTTCCGCTCTTTCAGCATTTCCAGGTATTTGGATCTGAATCCCTGAAATATTTTCATTCCTTGTTTCGCTTCCTACCAGTCCTGGAACCATTCTTGCCATAACTCCCACCTCAACGAGCGCAGGTGGTCTGCAATCGAGGTTTAGTAAGCACAAATAGATGATAACCCCTGTTGGTTTCCTGCCTGATACCCGTAAATCCACTTTCCTCTCTTAGGTGCCTTACATTCTCTTTATTTCGGTTCTTTGGTCCCCATTTTTTCGGGGACGCAGCCAATTGGCACTCCTCCCTCTTTATCAATAAGCTCGTAAGGGGCGTCCAGGTCCGACAAAAAAAATTGAAAAGGGCAATTCTTCAATTCTTAGAATGGTATGCAGTAAATATTAGAACCTCTGAAGAATATCAAAGGAATGCGAGGCTTCATGATGGGATTGATATACATTTTTCATGGTTTTTAAACTTGCCCAATTTTCGACTTGATTTGGCTCGCCAATTTAGACTATCACAGACAATCACAGTCTAAGTTAGACTGTTTGAATTTCAACAAAACGTAAGTTGCTAACTACTTCATTGATCAGTGAAAACTGAAACTAGCTTTTTAATATTTCCATACTACTTTATGATCCTTCGAGCAATCCCTATCCCGTTCCTATAATGTCCATCCACGTTCCCTTCCGTAGGAAGCTAGTATCACGAAATATGTCATTCGTTGGATGGGAAACGGAAATATGAACGGTCGCGCTTTATCCTGGGCGGCCTTCAATAACCACTGAGGAACCAGGGGGAGAGATTGTTCCCACTGTGTGAAAATCGAGCTTCGCAAATGCCATCAACATCTGTAAGGATCTAAACATGCATTGTCATCCAAAAACTGTACATCGTGTTCTTCACTAAGGTGGTTTTCACGCGAGGATGCTCTCGACGAAGCCGACGATGACAGGAAGCCATTGGAGAGGATACATAATTTTTGCTCAACCGCACATTGCATGGAATGATAAATAGAATCAGACAGTTTTAATTGATAAGAAAATGTTCACCTGTGATGCACCTGGACGTCTACGCTTGTGGTGAGAAAATGAAGCACGATATGATGATAGAGATCTTTTTCATCATCATTGTCAAGGTGATCTAACAGGTTTAAGGGTTGAGGGTCGCATAACAGTTTCTGTCCGAGGTTGTATAACGGCTTATGGATTGGTACCGTGGGTGACTGCCGACAATGGTGTCCAGAAGAAATGATAAATGTGGATCAAGATAATCCTAGACCCTATAGGGGAGAAATTGTTCAAAATTGGACTGATGGACAGCCGCGTGTTCATTGTCTTCCTTGCCCAGCCATTTCCCCCGACTTGAATCCGTTTGAAAACGTTTGGGCCCTGATGTAACTGAATTCATAAACCGACAGACGCTTATGGTGACAATTCTTGCATCTTGGTTAGCATTGGCAGAACAGACAGAATTGTTCCGCCGACTAGCTGTCAGCATGTCACCTCTAGACCATTATGGATAGTACCGGTGTACCCACTCCTTATTGAGGTCAAGGTGAGTAGACGGTTTTGTTAGAGGACCGTTACATTTCTCTCTACATTTCCAGCTTAATTGAATAGTTATAAATAGTTATAATTTGTGATGAGGCAGAATTTTGAGCCCCCCCCCCCCCCTGCCCACTAATTGATACAGCTTATTTTTCCTAGGTTAAGTTAGGTTTAAGTTACTCTTTTTTCGCCACCGTTGGGGAACCCATCCCCAGATATTCCTTACCCCCTTCCCCATTTCTCCCCGCCCTAGCACTCACGCATCAAGGAAGAGGACCCCACGTGACCCCGGAAGAAGGAGACATCCCTCGAGAAAGTCCCTGTGTCAAAAGAAGGAAAAGGCCACACAATAACGAATGCCCCGGATTAACACCGATTATTACCATAATCGGGAGGAAGAGGTGAGGATGATTGGCAGCCTTCACTCATGCCACAACTGCTCCACGAATCACTGCCTCACAAAGCAACAAAGTGACCCCCAAAGAATCCCGTGAAGAAGTGCCCAGAAAAGACCCTGAAAAGGTGTTAATAAGGAGTAAAAGTGGAAGAAACCCTGTGAAGAGGACTATTCTAGAATAATGTGTAAATAGTGTGTAAGAGAGACAATTAATGAAGAAGAAAGAGTGTGAAGAGGAACTATTGAGGAAGAGAGAAATATTGCGTGGAAGTGTCAGGAAAGGATATTATCGTGAGGAACTCGTATGAGAACAGTGAGAGAAAGATTGTGCGGCTGAATCTCGTGGAGAGGGACCGAGGAGAGCGAGGAGAGAGAAGAAAGGAAGGAGGACAAACACCGAGAAAAGCGGAGAGAATTTTGAAGACACCATTCCCCGTAAGTGCCCTATTTTTTTATTCCCTGCCCCAACGAATTTCCTTGCCCGTGTAAATTTCCCGCTAACGGTGAGCCTCCAATACATTCATGTTAGTTGTAAATTAAGCCCCCTATTAATGATTACCTTTTCAGTCGGCCCCCCTCACTTCTCCCCCTTTTTCCAGAGTTAGAGTCACCCCCTCTTTTTATTATATAATATTTCGCGTAGCCGCAAGTGAGTTGGCCTTACCCCCCACCCTCGAGTTATTAGTCAAAAGGCCCGGATTATTTTTGTGTTAATATTGTCTTATGAGATCAAAATACAGATAGTCAATTCATAAATCCCTCCGAGTAATCATTTCAAACCCCCCCCCCCTCCCTTTTTATTATTTCAGGTCCTCCCGTAAATTATAATCAATTTCCCTAATTTTTCAGATTATCGTAAATTCCCCAATATCGTGTCTTCGCCGGGAATTATTATATTTTAATTCCCCGGCCAAGATCACAAATTATGTTAGTCAAAAATTTGATTACTTATATTCAATTGTAGTTCTACCTAGTATCAATTTTTTTCAAGAGTTCGGAGTTGACTCAAGAATAATCGGCCGTAGTGAAGCGTTTACAAAAAATACAGCTAATTTTTCCATTTTTTCGCATCAAATCGTGAAATGATTTTAAATGTTGTGCAAAACAAAAGATTAGTCAGCAGCACGGTTGATGTTCCGTGTTTGAACGTTTTGAAAGAGGACCATTCAAGCCGCGTCTTGAAAGAACCCACAAAAATATCTGTAACAGTTGAGTAAGAATATTCAATTATTCATTTGTGAGCAATTAATCGAATCCATCACCATCTTGATTTATGGGAAGCCATGCACCAACTGCGACAAAATTGAATTTTAGCAGATGCACAATCCCTGTGATTCAGAATCTTCAAAAATTGTCATTCAATAATTAGTTCCATCTAGGAAGACAATAGATTCATCTCCAACTAACCTCCGCTTTATCCTCATCCACTGGTCTTTACATATAGCATGTAATCGAAGTTGAAAACTTTAGTGAGCACAAATTCAACTTCCTACTGTTGATAAAAGTTAAAAGCACGCATGCAAATTCGACATTCGTTTAATTCTCAGTAATCTCTCATAGAGATAAAATTTTCCATAGTTTAAGTTTAGACTAACACACATTTTATTCTTGCACACAATTCATTACGTTGGGTGACTGAAACTAGAAACATGACTCAGGAGAGTGTCAATATAAATCGGCCTTTTAAAAGTTATAATTATCCATATTAAGTTCGTGAATCACAATTTCAACAGGATTAATTTGAAGATGCAAGTAAATTTGAGGTTTTCTCCAACGCTACCGAAATTGCATTCCATACTTCAGGAAATCGTGATTCCCTTCAGAATTCACGATGGATATTCAAGCAACGACAAGTCTCCTGTATTCTCCCTCTTTGATTAAGGCGATCTCACTCGACATAAAAACTAACTAAGCCCACTTGGGCTTCACGATTTTCATAAGCCCCTGCAACGCCTAAGCACCATCCGCCTCTTTGATAGCGGTTCTCAATGCATAACTACAAGCAGCCAGACAATATGGTGGCCTCCAATGCCAATCCCCAATGTTACTTATCAAAAATGATATTGTACATAGAAAAATGAATAAATAATACAATTGAAATTACTTTTATTTAAAGCTGTAAGTTTTTTGGTGTAGTAATTCTCCAATGCTGCTACAATCCGGCTGCGTGATTACCGTGGAGAATCTGGCTGAACTGATGGATCGATCATGTTATAAATGTTTTCCATTACCATGGTATGATGCCAATCTATCCTTCGAATAAATTCGGCAGTGACCCTTATACGATGCAATAGTTGATCCTGGCGTTGAGTATCCTCGCATATCTTATTGACTGACTTATTTATGTTTTCCACTTCCCGTGACTGATCTAAAAAGCGAGCCAAAACACTAAGCTCGCAAAGCTGTAATTTTTTGTTGGAAAAACGCGGATTTGTCAAAGGGGCAAATGAAATACCAAAAAATATTTTAAAGTCGTAATTTTATTAATTATTGAATTAACCAAAATCCATTAGACCTTTCTAGGTTCATTTTCTGTTGTAAACATTGACATATTTAATTTCTGCTTCCTCATGCAAGCTTTGTATTTGGTCATATTTAAATTCCCAATTTTTTGTGTTAAAATAAGTAAACGTAGCCTAAAAAGTCCGAATATGAGATTCTTAGATGGTATCTGTATGTATGTATTGTGACGTACTTTCGCTCTCCGCGGAAGAAGAGAGAAATATACGTAGCCCTCGACGACCAACCTCGAACGACAAAATGTTAGGCGCCAGGACGTTTTTTATCAAAAACGGCCAAAAATCGAAATTACCAATTAACAATAAGGACAGTTGCCAAATAGCCAGTATAACAACCGCGGAGGCGGCTGGGTTCCGAATACTGCCCTAAGATTCTGAAATGGCTGGGTTATTTTAACTCAAAATTAATTCAATGTTTGCGGGGTAACAAATTCTTGATTTAATAATATCATAAGTTATCGGAACAAAATAAAGTATCTCAAAAACCCCGTCTTACTCTCAACTATGGGATCACGCTGTCCTCGGTCACAAAGAAAATAAATTAATTAACAAAGACACAAACAAATAATTTACAAACAAATACCTTAACCATGAGTCAATAAGTAAAATTACTAGTCGAAGATTCTGTAACGAGCATCGGGGATGCCCGTTAGGATCCCCAATAAAAATCCAAAAATGGAGAGAGAAAGGCAGTTGGGACGTAGGTTAGGTCTAGGGAAATTAGGATTTCCCCCCTTTTGGGGTGGTTTAGAATAGGTTAAGGGTTAGGGGGAGTTTTAGAGGATAGGGTCAGCCCTCCGGATCGGGTAGGTCCGGCTAAAAAGCCGGCGCTCCAGGAAAAGGGTTTAAGGGATTAATTGGTAC
>NW_011887925.1:82003-96287 GCF_000806365.1 Fopius arisanus
TAATGGGCATTTCCCATTCACCGGGAAAATGTCACGTTACAATTCTAAGAAGTCGATAAAACAGCTAGTAATTGTTAAGTCAGAATTTTCATACGGTGACGGAATCTACATTTACCACAAAGAATAAGCGTGTCCACTCACACAATAAAACGAAGAGAGTTAAGCAATTGAGAGGGGAATTGCCTCGAGAGAACGTAAACAAACGTCGAAAGTAACCGAAAGGGTTACCGGCAACACACAAATCTCGAACGTCGACAGACGTTGCAATTCCACTTCCAATGTTAAAAAGATAAATTTTATTAAATAAAATTCAATCAAAGGTATTTGTGGCTTTACAGGCCACGATAATATCAATTAAAACCTCGAGGATAACAACACTGACCTCGAGATTATAATACTTCGCCAGACAAAAGAAAATCGATAATAGAGGCAAAAATAAATTCCAAAATATAATTTAGGAGAGAGGTAAGAGTTGTTAAATTACCCAGTTCAGCCCACGATATTTCTAAGTCAAGGAAAACTCAATATCATAAGGAGTCATTGAAATTAAACGTTAACAAAATTATAATGACTCTACCGAACGAGACTAAACAAACCAGAAATCGGAATACTCGAAAATGGCGTCAATGCCATGGACAATGTGTACAATAATTAACAAGAACGAGAGATTCAGAAATGCTACGAAATACAATAAACACTTTTTAATAAATCCACCGCTCACCGAAATTTATTAAATGAGGTCCCAGAGCAGTGAGGAATCTCCCAGACTCGTCTATATCCTCCGTGGTCTTTTCCCTTCGCCCGAGAACGTCTTCACAAAAATCAAAATTTACAACTAATAGTTTTGCTGTCACTGGTCCGGCGTCCAAACGAGAAGTGTTCGTTAACGGCGTAGCGACTATGCTCAACAGGTGACAAAATCAGACAACAACATGATTGGTCCGTCACCTTCGCGAGACTATCCGATTGGCCAATATTAATGTCGCCAAAGGTAACAGAGGATTTTTCAAGAATAAATCCATATTTGAGCCCAACATTCTAATAAAATTAATAGTTGGACTCCCTTAATTGTCAATAAAAAATCATGACAACAATTCGTAACATTTTCAAGAGTCTCGCAAAATAACAAATTATATAGCATAGATTTTAACGTTGTATAAATTCCCCATGAAGTTTCAATTGTGAGTCCCATAATTTGCGGGCTCGGACGCTGGCGCCATCGCTCGATTCCTTCGTGCAACTTCTCGTGTGTGGCGGAAATTCCAAAAATATCCTCCGAAAACTCGTGCTTCTACATCCAGACTAAAATTGCGAGAGCACTTCCAAAAAGTCCCACGATGAGTCCGAAATGAGCGGTGAAACGTGACTCGATATAATAAAAAAAAAATAACAAACGACAAAACAAAATCCAAGATGTTAAAGAAAAGACAGACTCTTGCCTCGCCAATGATTTACTTCTCGTCTGGACATCTCATAAACCGACGAACGGTCGAAACAAAAATACCACGTTACAGTATGTATTGCGACGTAATGTTCGGAGGTTCACGGAACCCTCCGTCCATCAGCCCACCCACTGGCACCAAAACCCCAACAGAAAAAGTAAAAAATCAGAAACCTAAACTGTTAGGTGCCAGGTCAATTTTAACGGAATGACCGCCGTATCAAAATCCTTCTTCGCTTTCAGCTTCAACTGCTCCAGTAGCTCATACGTAGAGATTTAAAATAATCGGAAGCTGAAACGGGATGCAACTGGGAATTGACAAAAAAAAAATAAATAAATGAAACAGTAAATTGTCGGGGAGAACAATTTTTAATTAATAAAAAAAAATCAATCTCGATACATAAAAAAAATAAATAAATCCCCTTAAATCGCATAAGCGTTACTGAACACAATTTAATGTTTAAAGTCACTGTCGTCTATTTAAAATTAAACAAATATTTTCTGAAGTCGAATAATGTTAAAGAAAAACAAATCAAATAAATAAAATAATCATAAGATAGTCTGATACGTCAGAATAATTAAATATTGAACAACTGAGTCACGAGACTGAAGTTGTGAATGTCAGAAAAGAAACGATAAATTAATTAAAACAACTAAGTTACGAGACTCAATCGCTAATGTCGGAAAAGTCACAAAGTTTTATCAGAAATAATTTTCAAGAAATTGTCACATCAATTCAATGACTCGAAACAGTAACGCGAAAATCGATGAGTCTACGTGACCTCGAACACTCAAAATATACAGAATAAATAAAAACCAGTGACAAATTCTCACGAAGTCACGAGACCTTGAGATTAAATAAAAGCTAATACAATTCAATGGCGAGATTTCAACAAATTCCGCGACACAATTCTATCGGGCACAAGTCACGACACTCAATAAATTGTCAATAATAAAATTTTTAATCAAAAGAAATAAATTGAATGAGATAGAGAGTTGAAAATTATCGCTCAGAGAAACGGCCAGAGATCCCCAAATGAAACAATTATAGGACTCGGGTGTACGAAACACCAAAAAATATAGAATCTCTGCCCACAATCGATCAAATCATTAAAACAAAATCAATGGCCACCACAGTCACCCAATAAATCCAAATGAATCGTGCAAAAACTTGAGTATGTTCAACGACTGCGAATGGCGTTCTCCGAAATTTTATTAGCATCCTTTTCTAAAAATTGTTAACACTAGGTCCGCTCACCAAGCCCACCAAATGGGAAGTGTCGCCCGAAAACAGGTGGACGCGGCGAACGCGGCGATTGGTGATGATAACGCCATCATTTGCCAATCCAAAATAAATAATTATTCACGGATGCGCCATCCAATTCAGCGATGCTTCACAATAATTTTCTTGTTTATCATTCATGAAAATAAATTCTCAGCGCTGTCTAAAAAAAATTCAAAACCATTTCCACGTTCAATAACCGTGAGAGAATAGCAACTTTCCATAATTTAGTTTAATCCTATTTTTCATTAATCGTCGATCAACCTCGTACTCAGCAACTGCGTCACTTCCGAAGTTAGAATGACTGCATTGTGGCTCCATTATCGGCCCAATCCAAAATCCAATTATCCTCAAAGTCTGAGAAGTCTGATGACATCTCTCGGCGTCCTGTGGATCCTCGGAGATGTCCTCGGATTGGAACGCGGTGGCGCGCAGTTTAAATTCACAATTAAAACAAAACAAAATCAAAAACATATTCACCTCTCCTCTCATTATTTCTCGCCATTGAAGGTGACTTCCCGTCTGGTGGAAGTCTCTAAAATCACGCGAAACGGTCGAGAACCAGTAACTGGTAAAATACCAGGTTACAGTATATATGTGTGTGTGTTTATTGCCTTTTTTTCTCTCTCTTTTTCTTCACCAGGAATTTAAAAAAATAATGGTATTTCATATAGCATCATTTATTAAGTGATTAGAGACCTTCAAAAACTCTATCCATTGACATCGATTAGTTTTTAAATTTCCATGACGATTTAGATGAATCCGTAATTTTTCGCTGAAATTCGCTTTTTTTTGTTTTTGTGACATTTCTTCACAAAGATTCAATAAAATCTCATGAATTTTCCTGTGAGTACAGACTTGCATGCGCTTCATGCATTGACACCCTTTGGAATTCCAATCGGCAAAAAGATTCGGAAATATTCGTATTTTTCTGAAGATGTATTCTCAACCTTAACTCAAGTAATTATTGTCAGAGAAGAATTAATGATCGCCTAAAAAATTTATATTAAGAAGCTCCTGATCAAATCAGAAAATGGAGAGAATCGCATCATTTGATCTGAAGCAATATTATATTGTACATGAGATTTTTTTTCATCTTCTTTGTGATTAACTGAAAATATTATGAGCACTATCAATTAAATGATTGATCAGTTTTTTTTGGCTCAAAGCATTCTTATTCAACTCAACACTAGCCTATTTCTGTTTTCCTTTGATGAGTTGTCGGCCCGATTAGGAGGGAGGATTATTAATAATATAAAAAATTAATTACCTTTCGACATGGTTTGCACAATTGGAAGAGCTGTCTGTGATAGTATGAATGCAGTAATTTCATAACGAACCACCTTCACTCGATTGTAGTAGAATTCGATTTTCAATTGAGCACTTCATCACATGATGAGGTAATAAGAATTAAATTCAATATAAAGACGACTTGAATACTGCGACGTAATTTTCGGAGGTTCACGGAACCCTCCGTCCATTAGCCCGCCCTCTGGCACCAAAACGACCCAAAATAAAATCAGAAAAATAAGTTAGGCACCAGGTCAATTTTTAACGGCATGACCGCCGTATCGAAATCCTTCTCCGCTTTCAGCCTCAATTGCTCCAGTAGCTCAAGACGTAGAGATTTAGAAAATCGGAAGCTGAAAGGGGATGCAACTGGGATCCTCAGCGAAAAATCATTAAAATAAGAATTGTCGGGGAGAAGAATATTTAATTAAAAAAAATCTGTCTCGAAACATTAAAAAAAAATGATAAAATAAAGTCTCCTTAAATCGACTACGCGTTACAGAACATTTAAATTAATCGGTCAAGTCAAATCGTCTGATTAAGTTTATACAGGTTTTCTGAAGTCCAAAAGTTTTCAAAATAAATAAATTAATAAATAATTAAATAGTCACAGAAGTCAGAATTAATTAAAATATTAAACAACTGAGTCACGAGACTCGAGTTGTTATTATCAACGAAACTAAAAAAAAATGAACGGAAAACAACTGAGTTACAAAACTCAATTGTTAGCAGTCGGAGAAGTCACAAATTTTATCAGAAATACTTTACAAGAAATTGTCATATTAATTCAATGACTCGAAACAGTAACGCGAAAAATCGATAAGTCTACGTGACCTCGAAGAATCAAAAATACACGAAATAAATACAAAACTAGAGACAGAATAATTCGCAGGTCACGAGACCTTGAAACTACTAAATCGAAATTAAATTCAATGACGAGGTTGTTATAAATTTCACGACGCGAATTCATCTAACAAAAGACGCGAAACTAACCAAAAGAATCATAAATAACAAAATTTAAAATAAAATCAATCTGAATAATTAATTGAACGAGAGAGAAAAAGCCAAAATAATCACTGATTAAAGTGGTCAGAGATTCACTGGCAGAAACGATTCTGGTACAGTCCTGCAGGACTCGGATGTCCGAAACATCAAAAAAAAATGAACTGTCGAATCTCTGCCCACTAACAAAATAGTTTCAATAAAAGAACGGCCACCACGCTCACCCAAATCTCTTAATGATTCTCCAAAATGTTCAGAATCCACATAACCGTCCGAATGGCGTCCTTTAACGTACTTAGCGGCCTTCGTTTAAAAATCTGTCACAGGTCCGCTCCAATTAACCACCAAACTGGAAGTGATTTCCAAAACGCACGTGAATTGGTAACAGGTAGGTAACACGATGAATTAAATGATTGGGGGGGATGACAACGTCATCATTCACCAATCCCAATTGAACGGGCATGCGAGACATGGATAAGATTTTTGGCAAGCATGCTCTACAAAGTTTTGCGATGCTTTCATTAAATTTCTTGCCTATCATAAATGAGAATGAATTCTCAGCGCTACCAAAAAACTCTTAATCAATTTCACGTTCCAAACTACCTTGAGAGAATAGTAACTCTCCGTGATTAAATCTTATTCTAATTTTTTCATTCAATGCCAATCGGTTCAGCCTCGTGCTCAGCAAAACTGCGTCACTTCCTTGATGTGTTGCCTGGATTTTGGCTCCATCGACGACCACATCCATAAATCAGTCACTGCCAAAATTGCATCAGAGCCTGATGACATCTTCCAGCCTCGTCGAGATCCTCAATGATGTCCTCAGCAGGAACGCAGTGGCGCTTAATTTTAATTCAAAATAAAAAAATAAAATCCGTCTAATATTCTCCTCTCTCTCAGGACTCCCGCCATCGAAGATGACTTCCCGTCTGGTGGAAGTCAAATAACTAACGCGAAACGGTCGAGGAACAGTAACTGGTCAAAATACCACGTGACAATACATTTTCATGTATTCGACCAAATATTATAATGAAGAAAAAAAGTCGAAGCAATAGAATCCGAGAAACAGCAATCCACTCGGAAGCTTATTGCTAATTTCTTAACAATAACAGCTATACGCAGTTCGCTATAATGGCATTCCCCACTTTCTGAAATTGAAATGACATATCCAGGTAGACTATATTAAATACGTTATATATTGTGTTTAGAGAGATGTGCCGCAAAGTGCACCAAAATTTATTATAGACGGAATAACCGTGCTTCCGCTGAGATAGCTACACCAGGCGGAGAAGGCCATAGGAGATTTCTGGCAATCGAGTACCGGATCTTGAGTAGAGCGGTCGCCAGGCCGGTCGCTCTGTGGAAACAGCATGGTTAGAAGTAGCTTAGCATAGGAGGGATACCTCTTCGTACGAGTGATATAGAGTCACGAGGGCGACCGTGGGGAGATGCTCCCGCATGTCCCCGGAAATTTCACGTCTCGTTTCGAAGCATGTAGTGCGCCTTCTGGTCTCCGAAGTCCTATCGGGGTTGGGAAGAAAGGGATGACAGCGCATGGCCCGTGGGTCTGGACTCGAAGGAGGTCCTGTTGACCAACATGCGCCGCCATCTTGAGTAGCCCGAGACCGTTGCTCGCGACGGAATGGCGTAACTGGTGGCTGTGAGTGCGGTTGGTTGTAAGGTGAATGACTCCAGCCATTGAATCTGCTTTACAGCATTCCGCGTCCTGGGAGATCCCGGCAGAGTCGTAGGCGAGTATGACCTTGCCCCGGGTCGAAATACCTGAGGGCAAGAGAATTTCTCTGAGAGGCCTATGAATGCCTCTTTTTCATTTCACTACGCCCGATTGTAAGTAATTGATAAATTGAAGGTAGCCAATGTGGCCGCAACTTGCGGAGATCTCCGACTTTATGGCTTAAAGGATGTATATACTTAACCTGCTGGAAACCAAGTAATTCATTCACAAATAGGATATACCTGTACTGTAAAATTGCAAAATACGAACAATCCATTCAACGCAATTTGCTCCATTTAACGAACTACATTCACGTCAATGTGAATTAAAGTGCATGTACGAATTTTTATAATAATATGTTTCGGGATAACTACGGAGAGAAAGGGCTTCATGCGCGAAAAAAAATATGGTTTGCATGAAATTGTGTTTTTTCATGCGTGGAGAAGAAAATGAAGAAGACATGATGGAGCAAAATGAGCTTTTTTACATTGGTATCATGAATTAATTATTTGAAACAAGAGGTTATTTATTCTCAACTTTTTAAATTCGAATAAAAATTCTGCATGGATTCAATTAGGGACCCTGCACTAGAATGAAGGACTGCTACCTCGACTCCCCCGTAGTTTCTATCTCTCTCCATTTAGTCTAACTGTAACTTTTGGCAACTTTCTTTTGAACGATTTTGGCAACTCGAATGGAGTGCCCAAATGCGAGAACGAACGAGCGTTTTTCGAAGTACACCGTCCGGTACACGGAGACCAACTTGACTGCGTCGCGAGCGCATTCTGAATGCGTTAGCCTCGAAATTTCCGTTGGGGAAATATTTGGCCATTTAGTGGCGATCGGTGAACCACTAGTTGAGCACATAACTTGAACGATTAGCCCCGTATAGTGCAAAGTCGTAAATTTATTACGCATGCTATTTTTGTTAAATTTTAGTGGTCTCTTACTATCAACTGATATTAAATTGTTTTCAATACATTTATTCATTTTTATCCATATTTATGATTTTATTAAGTCAGCTCCTTACAACTTGAAGAATTAACAGCAAACGGATTGCTTTGTGGTGGCATTCGACAATTTTAGATCCAGGTCGGAAATATCTAAATACCACCTTCAATGCGATTCGGAACAAACTTCATTTCCAGCCGATTTTATTATTATCGTTGAATAAATTGGTAATAAGTGTTGCTAGAGTCTTTCCCCTGTTTTTCAGCGAAAGTGACTCAATTTACGAACTAAGAAAAATAAAGAAGAAAGTTGAGTCGAAATCTATAGTATTGAGTCGAATAAACTTTGTAACGTGGCATTTCTAGCAGTTACTGGTTCTCGACTGGTTCACGTGATTTTAGGGACTACCTCCAGACGGGAAGTCACCTCCAATGGCGAGAGGTTATAAGAAGAGAGGAGAATATGTTTTGATTTCATTTTTGTATTTTATTTTTGAATTACAATTACGCGCCACTGCGATCCTCCTTAGGAGCTCATCGAGGATGTCGAGGAAGCCGGAAGATGTCGACAGGCCCTATTCAGACTTTGGCAGTGACTGGATTTTGATGTAGCCGACAATGGAGCTACAATCCAGCCCTCAATTACCACGGAAGTGACGTATCTAGTGAGCACGGGATCGATTGGCAATTAATGAAAACAGAATTAAAATTAAGCTATAGAGAGTTACTATTCTTTTCAGGTAGCAAATAACGCAGAATTACTGTTTGAATATTGGGTAAGCGCTTAGAATCGGTCATTGCCAATTTGAGGACAGACAAGGATGGTTAAGCATGGCAAAAATTGATCGCGCATGCGTTTCGATCAAATCATCTCAGTCACGCATGTTCGTTTAATTGGGATTAGTGGAAGATGACGTTGTCATCCCCCCCAATCATATAATTTACCGCGTTACCTACCTGTTGCCTACCTACGTGCGTTGCGAAAAATCACTTTACCTTTGGTAGTATATTGGAGAGGACCTATGACAGTTTTAGTACTGAGGGACGCTGACTTGTATTGAAGGGCGCATGTAGACGGTCTGAAGGATTCTCTGGATTCGAGGAGTTTTAGAATATTAGGGAGAGCTTCGGGAGATTCTGGAGAGCGTGGTGGCCGTTATTTTGTTTTTTTTTGTTATTAGTTTGTGAGTGGGCAGAGATCATAATTTGTTTTATTTGTTGTTATGTACATCCGAGTCCTGTAGGACTGTTAAATCAATTATTTTATCTCTGGCCACTCGGATCAGTGAATTTTGTGACTCTCTCCCTCTCGAATATATTAATTGAAATATTTTTTTTTATATCAATGATTTTTATATTAAATTTGAATGTTTCGCAACTTCTGTTTGATGGTTTTTGTCACAATAAAATGTGAAACCTAACCATTGAATTCTAGTTTAGTGCTTTCAAGGTCTTGTGATTTCGGAATATTTGTCTCTAGTTTGTATCTATTGTGACCTTGGCCAGGAAATTAAAATATGTTAACTCCCGGTGAAGTTACGAATAAAGGAACAAACGAACCGAATTACTGAAACCAATGATTTTTGATGGGAAATTACTTGGTATTTGGGGGGACCTGAAATGAGACAAAAAAAGGGGGGGGGGGGTGAATAATTACTCGGGCGGGATAGTAGGAATAAATGTTCTGTATTTCAATAAATGGCTGAACGTTTAAATATAGTAAGTCTCATAACAAAAATCCAAAATTGTGACCTTTTCTTAATACTAATCAAGGGTGGGGGGTAAGGCCAGCCAGCTTGCGACACACAGATAATTACTATTAGAAAAAGAAGGGGTGATTCTAACTCTGCATAAAGGGGGAGAAGTGAGGGGTCCTAGTAAAAAGAAAGTACCGCTAATTAGGGGGGCTTGGGTTATAACAAAAGTGAATTTCCGGGACACAAGAAACCGCAACTACTAAATTTAGAGGCTCACCGTTGAGGGGGGGATGCAGGGGTTTGCTGGGTGTTTGTTGGGGCGGGAAAGGTAAGATTGGGTACTCACGGCGATGGTGACGACTTCAATCCTCCCAGAAAAAATCCTCGGCGCGGGAAAGCCTCCTCCAAACAATTCGTCACTCCTGGGTCTTTGTGACAAAACTCTCCTCCAAACTCTTCCGCAAATTCCTCCACACACTTCTTCCACGATAACTCTGATCTCCTCACAATATCCTCAAGATTTCTCCACAACTCTCTCCAACAACCTATCTCCAAAAATCTCTCCAAAACTCTCTCTAATCAAGATCTCAAAACTCTCTTACAAAACTCTCGTACACACGGGGCAGCTGTTTTACGAGTGATGGCTTCCCCATCCTCGATATTCTTCTTCCCCGATTATCGGTGATAATCGGGGTCAATCGGGGACACTCGTCATCGGGTGTCCTCGTCTTAATTATTAGCTCTGCGATGGTAATATCTGCTCCCTTTCCTTCTTCCGGGTCACGTGGGCCGTGACGTAGTCGTGGGGGGTTTTCTTTTCTTCCGTCGGGCGCGTGCGGTGACGAGAGGAACGGCGGGTGCGGGAGGGCTTCTCCTTTTCGCCAACGATGTCTCTGTCGGGCGTGAGTGCAGTGCTGAGGTAGGGCGCGGGGTAAGGGGAAGGAATATTTTTGGGAGTGGCAGCCAACGGTGAGAGGTTTCCTAACCTGTTGCCGTGTTCTTATAACTTTAACTTAATTCTAATCAACCCTACTAAAGAAAGTGTAAATTAGGGGGCTGAGGAGGGGTCAAATAGAAAGTGCCTCGTCACACTATCTTGTGTTTCTTTTCCTATTTTTCGAGTATCCGAGGTCACGTAGACTTATCGATTTTCGCGTTACTATGCCGAATCATTGAATTGATGTGACAATTTCTTGAAAATTATTTCTGATAAAACTTTGTAACTTTTCCGACTTTAGCAATTGAGCTTCATAACTCAGTTGTTATGTATTTGTTATTGTTGCTTTTATGACATTAAGAACATGAGTCTCGTTATTTAGATGTTTGATTTTTTTTTCATTATTATCCTGATTTATTTGACTATTCTATGATTATTTATTTTATTCATTTGATTTTGATTAGCATTATTGGACTTCAGAAAATATTTGTTTAATTGTAATTAGACGACGGTGACTTTATAAAATTATATTGTCTGCGGTAACGCTGAGATCATTTTAGGGCATTTATTTATTTTTTTTTCAATGTATAGAGACTGATTTTTTTTCTTTTTTGAGGGGGTTTTGTCCGTTTTCGTTGAACGGGTGATAAAACGAGCCTTTCGATCATTTTTTATCCTGCCTTAGAAGCCGCCTAGCGGACGAGCAAATTTGTGGAGCCCGTTGATGCCATCCCTGTCAACGTGGATCTGCCTGATGCACGTGGCGCCGAAGACATCCCATCGTATGTCATCCAGCCCACTGCATTTTGTGCTCAGGTGGTGGGGATCCTCTTCCACTAGACCACATGTAGGGCATAGGGGATAATCCCCTCTGCCAATTTCAGCCAGATATGACACAAGGGGCCAGTGTCCGGTAATAAGGCCAACCAAAGCGCGGAGCTTATACCTATTAAGGCCCACTAGCGACTTTACCAGCTTCGTCGTCGGCTGTCGGAAAAAGGCTCTTGTGTGACTCGTGCCTTTACCATGGCACCATCTCTTGCTTGCGCGGCAGCCCAAGCGCACCTCTGCTATTGTAGCAGATGTATATCTTCTTGCCCCTGTCACGCCTTTCCAGTATCAGTGTGGCACAGGCCCTCAGTGTGGTAAACTCTGTTTGGAGTATGGTTGCGTAGGAGGCCAGTCCAATGGCTCTACTAGAAGAGGGCTCACTGGACCACACTCCTGCCCCCGCCCGGTCATACCTTTTGAGGCCATCTGTGTACCAGACCAGCCCCTTGGGTGATGTCCAGTCCTTGTCCTGCCCGGGTGGGTCTGCTCCGTATCCAAGGCCTATTTAGACGCTCCTGTGAGAGAGCCACATCGGCACACGGGCATCTCCCCTACGAGCGAGTACCTGTAGGAGGTCTTCATCCGTGGTTAGGATAGCTGCGTGGCCATTGTAGGCCCCCCTCCAGGATCCCTGTAAGTGCAGCTTCGTGGCCGTTGTCAGGGCTCCCTTCTTTATGGTAAGGTGGAGCGGCTGAAGGAAGAGAAGGGCTTCCAGCGCTACGGTGGGGGTCGTCCGAAGTGCCCCCCCGATTTCCAGCACTGCAAGTCTCTCAATTCTGTCGACCGCTTTCCTGTGGCAGGCCTTGTCCAAGGCCCTCCACCAGACGACAGCCGCGTATGATAACTGTGGGGTCATTATCACCGTGTAGATCCATTTCACTACTACACTACTACACTACTATTTCTGCATGTCCAGTAGGTCATTATGGCCTTAGTTGTCTGCATAGTGATGTGTTTCTTCCAACTGAGTCTTCTGTCCAGCCAACCACCAAGGTGTTTGACATTTTCTGAGAAGCTCAGTGTTGTGTTATTAATTGAAGGGGGTCTCGATGACGCATTGGCATCTAGAAGTGATAAATGTAGGACTGGACCCTCTCTTGAGCGTATCCAGATCCACGTTTGCCAGATATTGTAGAAGAAATGTCCTTCTGACGTTATTCTTGGCACTGCCCCATACCAAGTTCCGCGAGTTTGCGTCGCACCCAATGATAAGCGGCAACCCCATGCGTCTGCAGGAGCTAACTAGCTCCTTACTCGGTGGTGGAACATCGGAGTCTTACGGGACGTACGCCAAACAGAAAGCTAAGTCCTCCGCGTGTCCCACCCCTCAACAACTGAGCGTTACCGCCACCAAATCTCTGTGGCAGAACTTCGACATAATCCTGACCCTACATGCTCTATTGACAGAGATGCAGGTCCTGGGTTTCGGTACTCCCCGGGCATAGAAAAGTTCACCCACACATTGGTCGAGGCCTTTCACAATCCCCCCGTAGAACCAGGGTTCTTGTATAAGGCATTCATCTGTGTGCTCCACCACGATGCTGCGATTCAGCAGGGTAGTCGCAGCCTTGCAGTGTTGCAAGTTGATGCGTGAGCATTGGCCAAGAGACGAGTTTATGTCCCTGAGCCATCGGGGACCTCTCAGTGGAGGTTCCCCACCTCAGAGGACGTACTTGGCGCGCCCTTTTCGGCTGGGCCTTGTCCGGAGGCGCCCACCCGGGTTCAGGTAAGGGTCCCTTGGGAGCTCCCTCCGTTCCCCGATGCCCGCCATCTCTCCGGCACCGGCCTGCTCCTACTGCCCCTTGGACGTCCCTTCGCCCTAGGCGAGGGGGTGTTTGTTGTAGCCCGGTTTACCTCCGGACCTCCAAGAAGCACCTCTTCGCCCTTCTTGGGGCTAAAAACCGCCTCGGCTCCCAGAGCCACTTCAGAGCTTTTCGGCTCCTCCGGTGCCCTCTCGCCTTCGACGACTTCTTCGACACTCCTATGGGTCGTGCTGGCGCTTTGCGCAGAGGGATCCGATGCCCTCTCCTCCGCCCTCCGACGGGACTCATAAAAACGAGCCCGACCGAAGAAGTAGAAGGGAGCCATCTCGGTCCATCTGATGGCTTCAAGGGATTGGGGGTTCACACCCAGAACAAGGTTTAGGCCCCTCTTCCCCTCCTTGCAAGACTGTTGCGGACACCGCTGTTTACTACGGTTAAAATTTCTATTTAATAAATATAAAAAAAAACTGGTACAACACTAGGTTATAAATAATACAAAGGGACTCGGAGAAATCCTGCACAATGGTGAGGAGTGTTGAACAACTCAGTCAAAACATCGATTATGTGAGGTTAACGCGACGAAAGGAGACCCCCTGGGGGGAGGACACTCAAGCAGTCATCATCATGCGGGCCTCCGAAGGGTCAACAAATGGTCATCAAAAAGGACAACACCTGGAGATCGTAAAACATCTAGAGGAGGCCATACAAATTGCTCAAAGGCATAACTAAAGAGATCCTTTTGACTTCTTTTCTTCTCTCAATTGAACATGGGGGCACCAATATAAACAACCCTCCAATGGTAAACATAGATGAGAATAGACTCAAAGAAATAAGATGTCGGCAATTCAGAAATGGACTGCCTCAACCATTGGTTTGTCGATATCGACAAAAGAAAAGACAGACCAATAAGGGGGTACATCTGGCACGACTACCTCCCTCCATTGGTTACAGGGGGTTGGCATAATCCATGACGTCATCCGCACCCCATACCAAACGAAAAGTTATGAGATGGGTTCCAGGAATCGGGACCATCCACCGGATGATTTTTAGTTGTCCAAACAAGGGGACATCTCCATCTTCAAAAGGTCCACCCCGGTTTTTTTTGATGAACAATAGTTATCCATTGTCAGGAAGATGACTAGTTTACGAGCTAGGATGTCATCGACACCCCATGCCCAATGAAAATTATGAGATGGCTTCTAGGAATTGGCGCGATTCACCAGATGATTTTTAATTGTCCAAACAAGGGGACACCTTCATCCTCAAAGGATCCACCCTGCTTGTACGCCAGTTTTCTAATGAACAATAGTTATCCATCGTCAAAGAAGACGTCTAGTTTATGGGCCGTGAGCGTCA
>NW_011887925.1:97892-108734 GCF_000806365.1 Fopius arisanus
CCACGCAATAGGCCCCCCATATTGAGTGAGATTTATAAGATCTTTCCTCCTCCGGACACTACCTGTCGCTACTAGTTACGGTCAGGTTACCTGAATGGTTCACCTTTTCTCTTATATTTTGGCCTACCTAGTGACCCAGTGTCCGCAACAAGACCGTCCACTTGCTCGTGGGGAGGCCTTGGTTCTGCCTACCCAAGCATTTCAGGGCAACCGCCGCTCCCACCGGTTTACCCGGAAGGAAGGCCGTCACCCTGGTCAGCCAAGGGAGCGGTTCCGTGTGTAAAACGAGAAGGAAGGCCCCTTCCCAGGGTGCTGTCCCGGCCACATCACGTTTTAGCCAGTCCTTCGACTGGCTGTCCGTGCATGTGAGCCACCCTTGTTCATGCCGGTGGCCCTCGTAACTCGGGAACTGACGCGGAGGTTCGCCTACGAATAAGGCTTCCGCCAGCGCATCGTGGACCAGACTTGCCTCTACCTCCGTCAGGGTTGACTCCGCGAAGGAGGCTGACACGACAGCCACCTTGCCACCACCCTTCGCCGCTTCCCTGAACGAAGTTGCACTTAGGCATTCCCCGTCCTCCTTTTTTTCGGGGCATGGAGATGGCACCTGGGGGTGTGCAACCAGAGGACCTACGTCTCTCGGAGCCGGTCCCCCGTTCCTTCTCAATCTCCAGCTGTTGCGGAGAGGGCAGTTCCCGCGTGGCCTCGCGGGCCCGACGCTCCTCCGCTTCTCCGCTCCTCCGCTCATGTGTGCCCTTTGCGTTTTATTACCGAGGCCTTGCCGATCGCCGCCGTGGCGGGTCTCGACTCTTCCTCCAGTATGCCCTCGTCCATGGGCTCACAGTCCCCTACGGGAGAACTGTGGTCCATGGCAGTCTGTGCTGCCTCCGACGTTCCCTCTGGGATGGCACCTTCTTCAAGGGGATTTTTTTGTCTGTGGTTTCCACATAAGTTTCAGGAGCAGTCTCTTTCAGTGTCAGTTTGAGACACTGAAGCCTCAGTGCCATTCAGCCATCGGCACGATTGCTTCTACCTTAGCCTGGGGAGTTGGACTGTGGCGCAGCTTTAGGATTTTCCTTCGGGTTTTACACCGTCGATTACACCTGTGACTGCTGCTAACCAGGTTTCTGGAGGAGTTTGCGGGTCCCGTCCCCAGGTGCCTCGCCCCCTGTGTCCTTCTGGCCTTTCCCCTATCCGCCAGCGGGAGACTTACCACGGTCGGCACTCAGCCAGTCTCCCCTACACAATTTTATTTATTTATTTTTTTTTGTCAATCCCAGTTGCATCCCCTTTCGGCTTTTGATTACTTTAAACCTGTACGTGTGAGCTACTGGAGCAATTGAAGCTGAGAGTGGAGAAGGATTTCGATACGGGGCTCATTCCGTTAAAATTGACCTGGCGCCTAACGTTTTGAATTTTGATTTTTTGTTAGGGTTGTTAGTGCCAGAGGGCGGGCTAATGAACAGAGGGTTCCGTGAACCGTTGAAAATTAGGTCGCAACTTATTCAATTCGATCTGATGTGTGTCATGAATAATCTATAATCATTTTGTAATCGAATATTTCGTTTTGTAGTACTAGAAAAACGTGATGATGTACGAGGTGTTATTCAATGAAATTTACTTGGAAATAAATTCATACAACAAGAAACTTGCCATGATGATAGACAATACGAAGGTGCTTCAAGTTTCTGCCCGCCGACACTCAAATATCGACACAATGGTCAAAGAAATGAACTAGGAACAAAGACATGTTGCAAGGGCCCCGTGATCTTCGGCTCAACATTTTTAGAAATAAAAAAAAATATGGAATATATACGGTAGGAGGGAATACAGAAATAAAGTCAAATCGATTGACCATTTAAATTATACGATATAATTATCGAAAATCCATTCGATAATAATATCGTGTTCAAAACTGCCCCGTTTCGCAGTGTAAGCTTTTTGCAGAGACTATCGCGATACAACAATCTTGAAGTGCATTCCGGGTACTTGAAATGTTATACCGAAACGGATAAATAACATCTGTGTTTAATCTTTCATATAACTGGTGGATTATCATATGCTGCCGCTAAGTAGATATCCAAGTTTTTAGAAAAAAAAACGTTTTATGCAATATCTGTCAGATAAATAATGAGTTAATGCTAATTATGCGGTTTAGTGTCTCATATGTATGGGGAGAGAGATAGAGGATTTTTCGTGTAGGAATGTCAGCGAAAATTCGAATACGGTATTAGAATGCAAGCATAAAGTGCCGGCATCTTGCAAATCGCAACAACAATGCTGGACAATTACATTATTTATCATTTCAAATTCCAATTCTAATTGAAAACCAGCAATTGCGAAATACGAACGACGTTGAATAGCTATCTATTGTGCTGATGATTGCTGCTGCGATTTATCGGCGTACCGTTTATAAGGTGTTGGCGTCGTTTTTATCAGATTCCTCTGATGAAAACCCAAACGGAAGGCCGGAATAACAACGAAGACATAAATAAAACAATAACAATGAGTAAAGGAAGCCAGAAAATCTACCGGAGAGGTAATAAAAATGTTAGATTATTAATTTCACTTGAGTATAGTTAACTATTAAGTTAACTTGAAACAATTGAATTGAGTCCATTGAGTAGTATTTGGGTGTTTTTTTCAATGATTTTTCAGTATAAAAATCTGGAAAAAAATGATAACTTAATGAAAATAATTCTACGCAATCCGTGATAGTAATGAAACTTTCAAGTAAATGGTAATTGATTCAAAAAATACATACTGATACCACTTAGTAACGAAGTTGTGCTTTTAGAGGTTAAATACATGGACACCAAGTAATGCGAATTTACATACGTGAAAGATGTTGAATTTATGTGAGTATCCTATTCTAAAAGGGACACAATCGATTATTTCGAAAATTCTCGATTTTCTGCTTGATATTCTTTGTATTTACGTTGTATGTATTCATCTTCACAATACGTTTAACAGACGTTGAATTTATTCTCGTCATTCGAGTGAACTTAACATACTCGTCACAATGAGTAGAAAATTGAAAAGCGTCTTTCCACTCGTGGAAAGCTTGCTCAATTAAAATGTTCAAATCAATCATATTTTTCAAATCAATCATCAACAGCTGTGGCGCCTGAACTAATTCGGTACGGGGTTCGAGTATGATAGAGCTGTGAGAATTTGACCACCGAATTGAATAAATTAATCATTTGGATCATGTGAATCGTTTGGAAAGGGCTTACAGGTCAATGATAGCTGAAAATTATCGTTTGATCCATCATAATTGATTTTTAATGATTTTCTGGAAATCATTATATTTTGTATCAGAAGTTAGCCAGCAACTGGAAAAATCATTAAAAATTGCTTATTATCGATTAACCGCTAATTTATAGCTATCATTGATCTGCAAACCACCTGGAACCAATTCACAGGGTTCAAATAATTAATTAATTTAAATACAGAAAATTGGGGCTATCTTCTGATAAAAATGTTAATTGTGTTTGAAACATCTTTAAAAATCAATTATTATCGAACAAACATTTATGGCAATTGAAGGTTAATATTAATTTTCTTTTTATTAATTCAACACTTAGTTAGGAAACGGATAGTCTCCCTTGTCGTGCGTTTCATTGTAGGTTGGTTTCCATTCAATTACCTTCAATTGGGATAAATCAACTTACACTGACCAACAATGAACTTTCAAACGAGCTGAATCCAAAAAGTAACTAACTGGCAATTATGTGGAGACAACAACCTGGTACTACACTCTGCAGTGTTACCGACGCTCTCATACGCGCCCTGTCATAATCATTCTCTGGACAAAAGGAAGAAAAGAGAGAAAAACAGGCTTCATATGCGTTGCCA
Source organism: Fopius arisanus (assembly GCF_000806365.1). Classification (NCBI taxonomy): domain Eukaryota; kingdom Metazoa; phylum Arthropoda; class Insecta; order Hymenoptera; family Braconidae; genus Fopius; species Fopius arisanus. The sequence goes on from NW_011887925.1 coordinate 101,751, forward strand.
ACTTTGACGAACAAATCTAACGCTGAGAGAAAATAAAATTGTGGAAATACGACATTATGATTTGTATTTATTGATTCAATCGAGAAAGTACAAATATCTTCATCAAGCTCATAGTTAACGTACACAATGTAACTACGGACAGATTTCGTGAAAGATTCTCGTGGTACGAGGAAAACCTTCAAACACATTTGTTATGCCCCAGAAATACAATTAATTAAGAAATAATATTAGGTGATTTCTCATAATATGAGAACACGCGAAGTGGGACATATTATCAAAAACATGTAATGTCGAATCAGACAATGTTGAAATATAAACTATCCCGAAAATGTGTGGAATAAGTCCACATACATTCGTCATAATGTAGATCACTGTGGTGCAGTGTCAGCACTTCGCCCCATCAACGGCTATGGCCTTTACGTACACCTGGGACGTCACCGGACGTCTCTCCAGATGTAAAACAAAGACAGAAAACTTGTTGCAATCGAATCCACAATGAAATATAAGCTCGTGAATTCGTTGCCACTGGGTCAGTTAGTCACGTTGACAAACACAGACAATTAGTAATCCGACGATTCGTTAAGTTACTTTCTTGTAACTCATACTGCCTGATATTTACGGCATAAGTCAAAGACTTTATTTATTTAATAAATCGTTCAATCGCTAAAAAAGTTGAATCTCCCTGAGAGATATTCATTTCTAATTATCTACAAGTGATCTATCCCTATCATCGAACCCAACCGCTCGGGTCTATAACATTTTGGTGGCAACGCAATTTTGGGAAGACGGAGGCCTGATCAACCACTGTCTATCACTTCAAGATAAGAACGAGATAATATCCGGAGCATTGAACTACCTGAATCTACACTGACCGTCATCGCAACCACTTTTTATCCTCGAGGGAGCGAGAAGATTACTTTAGGGCAAACCAGCCAACGATTATTTTTGAGGATTTTTAACAAACCTACCCTAGTACTTCAGCGTATTAACAGGGCTAGTACAACAAACTGAGGAAACCTACCCTACTACTTTAGTGTATCAAAAGGGCTAGTACAGAGGACTTATCCTGACAAAGAGGGTTACAGTCAAGGAGTAGCTACAATTTAAGTAAGATTATTTAATTTGGCTAAGAGTAAATAACCAACTATGTCGACTAATAGAGATGGTAGTCGACCAGAGCAATCTGAATTTGATTCGCATTCATTCACAACACGCGGAGTGAGAAGAAATTTATTCAATTCAGATGGAAACATTAATAGAAATGTTAATCTGCAACGGAGTTATAGGCAATCACTCCATCACAGTATGCTCACCGCGGATAATCAGCAGCAGGTTGAGGCCGACGTTCATCAGGAACATGACGTCGTGTTGGCCGATGAACTACCTGGAGTTGGGTTAGCAAATAGTACGCGAAGGAGAGAATTAAGAGCTCTTTCCGGTAATAACGAAGGAACTGGACAACCTCGACTAGCGGATCCTTCACAAGAGGTGCCTGGAAATCCCTTCGACGTGATCGAGGAACTTCAGGAGGGGGAAGAAGAAGAAGTAGAAAAGGACGATACACCTCTTCAGTCGTTTTCTACACCTAATGTTTTTTTTCCTAATCCTTGTAGTGAAAATCGTGAAATACAACCTGATGCGCCAAAACGAAATGATTACAAAGAACTCCTAGAAGATGCCTAGACACAGGAAAATAACCGGAGAAATCGCGAATCTGTGAAAGCACATCTTGATTTAAAGGGTGCACTTCAAATGGTACGTAATTTCGGTGGAGAAAATGGAGATAAATTAGATTTTTTTTGCAGTCAGTCGAGAGCGCTAGGAAATTAGTATATCCAGAGCTTCGAATCCTTCTCCTAGAAGGAATTCTAGGGAATAAATTAGAAGGTTATGCCATGAAACAGATGAAATATAGAACTATTTCCTCATTTGAACAATTGAAGGCTGAATTAGAATCACTCGTCGAGAGAACCAAGAGTCTCGGGGGACTTCAGGCCGAATTTAGCAAATTACAGCAAAGAGAAACTGAAGATGTCACTAAATACGTAGCACGCACAGAAGAGGTCACTGTTGACTTCTTGAATGGGCTACTCAGTCTGCACAGTGAATTCACTGAACAGGAAAAATTAGCCTCTAAAAATCTCATGATGTCTCTTGCTAAACTAATATTTGAACAAGGGTTACGAGGACAATTGCAGATTCAGTGCGTGCTAATAACTTCAAAACTCTTCATGATGCACGTGCAGGGGTTATAGACTTAGAGATACAGTTTCTGGCCCTCATAAGGGAAAAATAGGAGGAATTTTAAATACACAAAGACACTCAACTGGAGGAAATAGGAACTCTATGGGTAAACAGTCTATCGGAACCTGCTTCAACTATGGACAAGGGGGTCACCTTGCAAAAGATTGTCGCAGTTCACAGGCACCACGTAGGTCATTACCAGTTGCGTCAGAACGACGCAGCGTCAACGCTTTCGGAGTGGTGTGTAAATATTGCAGATATTCAGGGCATGAGGCCACTGATTGTCGAAAACTGGAAAAACGATTGGGAATTGCTGAGTCACAAAAAATTCCTGCAGCAATGATTAAAACGGATGGTTCAAATATTAAGCAAAATAATTTAAATCATAATTTGAAACAGAAAACTGAAAAAAGGGATGAAGAGAAAGCCTTACCAGTCGGAGCGTATCAAGTCATGATGATAAAACCTTTGAAAGGAAAGGGAAAACCCTCAGAATTCAATAAAGGACATATGATAAAGCCAGCACCATCTGCAGAAATTAAATCACAAATTTTGCTAACAGGAGACGAGTTGAAACAGCCTACATTATTTCTAGCCGGTTCGGGGGCAAAAACATCACTCGTAAGAGAAGATAAAATTAATTCAGGAATTAAAATAACACCTGGATATCGAGTTCTAAGAGGAATATCCAATCAGGATGGACCAACCTTGGGAGAAGTAATTATCTACTTGAAAATTGGCCGAAAACACCTGGGACACACGTTTCAGGTTGTGTCTGAAACTTTCCCGTGCATTGGGGGAATTCTAGGCTAAGATTTCATATCTTCACCCAGTTTGAAAGTAGAAACAATCCATGGAAAGGCTTTGGTCATCAACGGAAATCCTTTTGACTTCTACCATGACAAGGAGCCTATAAAAATTAGGGCTAGACGTGAGGTTTTACTTCAAGTCAATACACACAGTGAGAAAACCGGTATAGTTCAGAAAAAACAGCTGACCGAAGTTGTTTTTATGGGAGAATGTTTGACAAAGGCAGTAAATGGTAAAGCACTTGTTTGCATTATTAAAACTAATGGAAGAGATGCTTCTATAGATCCGCCAACAGTGAAATTGGAACTATTACTAACAGAAGAAATAATTATGTAGCTGGAGAAGTCGGGGAAACAGGATCGTATTAAATTACTGCATGAGAATTCTCTTTTGGAGATTGTAGAAGAATATAACTCAATTGTATTCGGGAGGTTGTATTCAATTGTTACAGGGAGATTCTCCAGGAGTTACAGATCACCTAGAACATGAGGTCCCGTTACAACCAGGCACATCGCCAATTAGCGTCAGAATTCATCGGCTACCAGAATCACAGACAGAAGAAGTTGATCGTCAGGTCAAAGAAATGCTGCAAAATTGAGTTATACGTCTAAGTAAAAGTCAATGGAATGCACCTCTACTTGTCGTCCCTAAATAAATGGATGCATCAGGGAAAGTAAAATTTCGTGTGGTAGTAGATTTCCGACGACTTAACGAGGTCACTATTGGTGATTCATTTCCCTTGCCCAACATTTCTGATATTTTAGATCTTTTGGGCAATGTTAAATACTTCTCAACACTGCATCTGGCTTCAGGATTTAATCAAATACCTGTCAAGGAGGAAGACAAATGTAAAACGGCGTTTTCCACACCCTATGGACGTTATGAATTCAATAGATTGCCGTTTGGGCTTAAAGGAGAACCTGCCACATTCTAAAGGCTGATGAATTCTGATCTGGCTGGAGTTCAAGGAATACGATGTTTTGTTTATCTAGACGACATCGTAATTTTTGGTTCAGGCCTAAGAGAACATAATCTAAGGCTAATAGAGGTTCTGCAGCGTCTGAAAGAAGCGAATCTGAGACTGCAACCAGATAAATGCAATTTCTGAAGGAAAGAAGTTATTTACCTCGGACATATCATTTCTGAGAACGGAATCAAAGCAGATCCTAGTAAAATAGAAGCCGTATCTAATTTTCCAGTTCCCCAATGTGAGAAGGATATTATGTCTTTCCTGGGATTGGCAGGGTACTACAGGAAATTCATCAAGGATTTTTCAAAAATTGCTAAACCTCTTTCTGAGTTATGAAAGAAGGAAATAAAATGGAGTTGGGGGAAAGAGAACAAAATGCCTTTGAAAGTCTCAAGAAATGTCTGACCATAGCACCAATATTGCAGTATCCAAACTTTGAAAAAGAATTCCTGCTTACTACAGACGCGTCGAACAAGGCTATAGGAGCGGTACTATCACACGGAGAAATAGGCAAGGATCTACCAATCGCCTACGCTAGTCGAACTCTCGATAAGCAAAACTACAGTACGATAGAGAAGGAAATATTGGCCGTAGTATGGGGTGTTAAGCACTTTAGACCCTACTTATATCGTCGGAAATTCACTGTAGTAACAGATCATAGGCCCTTGAGGTGGATCTTCAACGTCAAGGACCCAGGATCAAGGCTGATCCATTGGAGAATACTACTAGAAGAATATGAATACGGGGTGGTACATAAACCTGGTAAATTAAATACCAACGCTGACGCATTGAGCCGCATTAACATCGTAACTCGAACACAAGCAATGAAAACACAAAGAAAAATTGCTGACTCCGTCGATGAGGTCATTACACCTGCTGACGAAGACATTCCGGAAATATTGAAGGAATATCATGATACACCGATTTCTGGTCACCCTGGTATAAAACAAATGTACACCAGAATTAAACAATAATACTTCTGGAAAGGGAGGAAACCTGATGTACAGGACTACGTCGGGAGCTGTAAGGAATGTCAACTCAATAAGCTGGGAAAAGTCACGAAAGTCCCAATGATAATTGGGAAAAGTCCTGATGTAGCATTTGAGCAGTGTGCCATGGATATAGTAGGTCCATTGCCCATCACGATCTCAAGAAATAAATACATTCTAACGTTTCAGGATACACTGACAAAATTCAGCAAGGCTATCCCTGTTCCGGACCAAGAACCTAATACTATTGGTCGTGCTTTTGCAGAAAAAATAATTTGTGAATATGGAATGCCACAAAAACTACTCACGGACCAAGGACCAAATTTGGTGGGCGAAGTTTTCAAAAATGTATGCAAACTTCTCGGGATAAAGAAAATACAGACCACAGCTTATCATCCACAAATAAATGGCATTGTAGAGAGGTCACATCGCACTGTAGCTGAGTATTTAAGGAGTTTTATTGAGGAAGATCAGACAGACTGGGGCATCTGGTTACCTTATGCTATGTTCGTATATAACACTACTCCCCATACAGCTACGAAAGTCACACCTTTCGCGTTAATTATTGGAAGGCGAGCTGAATTACCGACAGCGATCAAGCAGCCACCCCGTCTGACGTATTCTTACGATGATTTCGCTGAAGAACTTCGAGAGAGATTGCGAGCAGCTCATTGAGTGGCAAACGAAACCCTTGATAAAGTTAAAGGGCAATCGAAGTTACAATATGACAAAGATGCACAGCCTATGGAATTTAAAATTGGGGATAAAGTTCTTCTCAAAAATGATGTTCTGCGACGAGGACGATCGAAGAAACTTACACAATCTCGGATTGGACCTTATGAAATAATCGCGAAAAATTCTGAGGTGAACTACACGATTAAAAGTAAAAATAAGAAAAAAACATAGAGAGTTCATGTCAATCGACTTCGTCCATTCATAGAAGCATGACTATATGGACCCCAGCCTCGGAAAATATCGTTCTTGGATGACCTGAAAATTTCTTATCTACAGGATAAGGGATGTTTCACGGTACAGCGAGAGAATTTCACGTTTAATATTAATTTATTTAAAATATTAGTTGGAGAGATTCTCAAAAGGATCACCATAAGATTTCTTAATGAAACGAACGTGCCAATTTCACCCCAAGAAAAAGTATGTCGATGGACACCAGATGTAGAAAAAAACAGCTAGGACAGATGGTGGAGTCATTTTTCGATTGCTGAGACACATGACATGGTTGTGGAGCAGGAACCTCTCCGAACAGCAACCGAAGATTGAAAATGTCCTCCAAATCATCTTCAATGACCGGGAGATCCCAAAGGGCATTGAGATCCCTTTTCTGCATGGTCTTGCGAAAACGGGCATATGCCTTATACCTGAGATGAACGTACCCTTTTTGGAAAGGAAAACTGTCGCACTAAAAAACCCAAAAAACAGACGAAAATTAAGACAACTTTCAACAAAATTCGCAACAAGACAGACAGACTTGAAAATTAAGGAGATGTACGAACTCACCAAGAAGGAAAACGTAAAAGCGCCATCAGCATGCCTGCGATACGAGTGCGGTCGTTGGCGTAAAAGTGAAACACGATTACCAACGTTCCGAAGGCTAAGTACTGATCTGTGGTCTGCAATAACTGCACAAACCACACAGGCAGGAAAACAGTCGGATGTAAGATGTCCAAGTTTATCACAGTTTGAACATCTTCGAGTGCAACGCTCAGTACGACCTACGGGTTCGCATTTTGAATCACTCCTTGAACTCATGTTAACGTTATGGGTTCTCACTAACTTTTAAACTTACTGTTCTATAGGAAGTTATTGTAATGACCCCGAAAATCAATATGGAAATTTTCAACATATCTTCACGTTTCAAGGCCTCCACAGCAATCCTGGACCATTTTCGAGAGGATGTGTGTGTGTGTGTGTGTGTGTGTGTGTGTGTGTGTGTGTGTGTGTGTGTGTGTGTGT
>NW_011887925.1:108744-111888 GCF_000806365.1 Fopius arisanus
GTGTGTGTGTGTGTGTGTGTGTGTGTGTGTGTGTGTGTGTGTGTGTGTGTGTGTGTGTGTGTGTGTGTGTGTGTGTGTGTGTGCGTGGCCGAAATGTATCGTCGACGATTTCTCAAAAATGGATAATGCGATCGAAGTCAAATTGATACCATCGAAGCGTTTCCACGCCATTTGGTGCTGATTAGATTATAGAAGGAATTGCTCCAGCCGTTTCCCAGTTTTTCCAGAAACAAATTTGAGAGAAAAAATTTCTTCAGCGATTTCTCGTGCATGAAAGACGCGATCGAGATTTAATATAGTGTAATCGAAGCGTCATGACGACATTCAGCACTGATCAAATTATGGATAGAATCGCTCTAGTGTTGTTCTCCAGTTTTTCCAGAAAATCAGGGAAATATAATTTTGCTAACATTTTCTCGCGAACGGATGATGCGATCGAGATCCAATGGAACGCAATCGAAGTCTCCTAATGCGATTGAGCGCTAATTATGTTCTACACGGAATAGCTCCAGCCATTCTGCACTTTGTCCAGAAAAACTGCGAAAAATGAAATTTCATCAACGATTTCTTGTGGATGAATGATGCGATAGAGGTCTAATATAATGCAATCGAAGAATCTTGATGGTATTCACAACTGATTAGATTATAAATTGAATCCCTCCAGTCGTTTCCTAAGTCGTTTAAAGAAAAGAATGGGAAACGAAATTTCTCAAACATTTTTTTGTGAACAGATGATGCGATCGAGGCGTAACAAAAGGCAATCGAAGCGTTTCAATGCAATTCGGCGCTGATTATGTTCTACACTGACTAGCTAGACTCGTTCTCCAGTTTGTCGAGAAAGAGTGGAGCAAAAAATTAATCAGCGATTTCTCGTGAACGACTTATGCGATCAAGGTCTAATATGATACAATCGAAGCGTCTTCACATCATTCAGCACTGATTGAATCATAGATTGAATCGCTCCAGTCGTTCTCCAGGTTTTCCAAAAACAAGATGGGAAACAAAATTTCGCAAACATTTTTTTGTGAACGGATGATGCAATCGAAGTGTAACAAAAGACAATTGAAGCGTCTCGATGTGTTTCGATGCTGATTCTGTTGTACACGAAATAGCTCCATTCATTCTCCAAAAAAGCGTTATGGATTTTGGGGGGTATAAAAATTATTATAAGACAGGAGAATCATTATAGAACAGGAAGTTATTGGTTCGACCCGTTGAACGGGTCACACCCGCATGAATGCATTCGCCAGCAAGCCACCCACAACTACGCACCCCACTTCGGGAGCGAACGAAGCGAGCGACCAACAACGCGACTACTAGTTGCTTCAGAATTTGAAATACACTGTGACAAGTTGGGGAAAACGAGCTTTATATAGCCAATATCTACGTCAACAAAAATTGGAAGGCAATGAGGAACTGACACGCAGAAACTCAAGTTCAAGAACCTTTCGTGTTGTTACACCATTCAATTTTGCAATTATTTTTTTTCAACTGCTCATGCTCGGAAGCATGATGGTTATGATACGGGGGAAGGGACATATAGTTGAGAAGTTTGTCCACATTCCAGGAATTTATTTTGAACCGATTGGGAATTTACATTTGAGCAAACAGGTTTGGTCTATCGCTGCAACTACGGATATCGCACCATGGCAGAGAAGAGCTAATCAACTTCGAAACCATCTAAACTACACAAAACTTCTTTGCTTTAGCGCAGGTCCATGGGGACATAACTTTGATCTGACCGTGGATCAATGGATTGCTAGTTTTCCGGAAACAGCAGATACCATTGATGAATTACTTGGCTTAAAAATTAGTAAGAAACGCCGAGGACTCATTGACGGTCTGGGTTCCGTAGCAAAATCATTAATTGGGACTATGGATGCTCAAGATGCCAAGGAAATTAATGAGAGACTTTTGCATCTAGAAAGCGGAGTAAAAGGTTCATTGGCCAGTTCCCGGAAACAACTGGAAATCGTCAATTCCACACTTCTCCCATTAGCCCGGACGGAAGCCATGTTTCGTAGAAATGAAAATATATTGATCAAATCACTTACAGAGATAAACAGCGAAAAATGAACAATTAGCGCATCGGCAACTGATAGATGATCACTTCATGATCATACAGGCCATATATACCGAAGTAATCAGTGATGCTGCGAAGATGAAGAAACTTCTAACTGGTTCTCAGGGAATGTTGTTGAGCACAGAAATATTCACGGAACACGAATTAGTAAGCCTACTCAAGACAGCTGTATTACCAAAGGGATTCAGTTTTCCCCTTGAGTTAAATATAGGAATACATATGGTTGAGGAGATTTCAACCATTGGTGTACATGCATTTGGATTAAAAATTGTGACCATGATAGAAATACCGCTGATCAACTTTCAGGTGTTCGATGTTTTGCTGACACATGGCATTCCGGTTCGGACAACGAACGAATATCACTCATATTTGGAGGTGACGAATAAATTTCTGGTTATACACGGGCCAACCCAACAGTTCGCAACTCGAAGCTTCAAGGGCTCACTCTAATTAAAATGAGGAAAGACAACATATGGTTTGTGACCTTGGCCGGGGAATTAAAATATAATAATTCCTGGCGAAGACACGATATTGGGGAATTTACGATATTCTGAAAAATTAGGGAAATTTATTATAATTTATGGGAGGACCTGAAATAATAAGAGGGAGGTGGATTCTCAATAATTACTCGGGGGGATTTATAAATTGACTATCTGTATTCTACTCTTTTTACAAACTATTACATCAAAATAATCCGGGCCTTTTAACTAATATAACTCGAGGGTGTGGGGTAAGGCCAACTCACTTGCGGCTACGCGAAATATCCCTTTTAAAAAAAAGCATGTAACGGTTTTTGTCAGCTTTTTTTGGCGCTATGCATATCAAATTATAACTATATAATATAATATATATATATAATATATATAATATATAATATATGTAATTATATATATATATATTAATTTTTTTTATATAAATTTTTAGACTTTTTTCTTTTTTTTTAAATTCTATACATGTATATATCACATTGGAAATAACCGTGAATATAAATATATATACTCCAATGATAACACCCCATACGTGGACGATTTGGCGCGCATAGCGCGCCATATACGCTAGTA
>NW_011887925.1:112833-146507 GCF_000806365.1 Fopius arisanus
GAATAGTAGCAAACTGTTGTGACAAAGAAGTTAGAGATGTCTTAGAAGATTCGGGGATTTGAAGAGTTGATAATTTTTGTGAGATAGTCGCCTCGGATTTCACTATCAGAGGTCGGAAAGCACATGAAATAACTATCAATACCCATGTTCATCCGAAATTAAATTTGACATTGGATGACACCATGATCACTAGACTAAACAAACAAAACTGGAGCATAAGTGGCATTCAGTTACCGAACGTTGTTGAGAACATGAAGGAACTGGAAGGGCTTCAAGTTCAGCTGCAAGCGGAGAAGGAAAACCTGGACAGGGTGCAGAAGAATTTCGACTATCGAGAATTATTCACTCACCCTTCATCAATATTTACCGGAGTAATGGTGATACTAACAGTTGTCGTAGGGTTAGCCCTTTACTGCTGGTGTCGAAAACCTTGGCCTAAACGGGTGACGACTGACTTTGGGATGCCGTTGAACTCATCCCATATCAATATCAATAAATTTAGAGATGCGCCCTTCAGGGCACAGGCCATCCTAATTGAAATTTTGGAAATTTGACCTCTGGAATCGATGCCCCATCCAATTACAAAAAAAACTGCTAGAGTTTTTTTTTGCGATAAAATCAATATTTCGCGAGTTATGAGCATTTTTATGTTTTGGGGACATCTGTCAGCTTCTGTGTGTATACGATTGTCTTTAAGTTAAAATTAAGGGATGAAGGACGCTTCATCGAGCTTGCGAGTACCAGAATTATAACTTCTAAGGGGTCTACTGCACACGATAATGATGTTCTCGAAAACCGCAGGGCTAAGGTCGGCCCTACATCGGCAGGAGAAACTTTAACATTTTAGTCCAGAGATTCTTTTACCATCTTAAGTAAATTGTAAAGACATTAACATTGTATTATTTGTACTGGATCAGTATTTCGGGTTGAATAGAAAATTCCTAAGAGTAGAAATTTTCTTCCCTTGCAGGGAGGGATGTTATGCCCCAGAAATACAATTAATGAGAAAATAGTATTAGGTAATTTCTCATAATATGAGGACACGCGAAGTGGCACATATTATCAAAAACATGTAATGTCGAATCAGACAATGTTTAAATATAAACTATCCCGAATATTTGTGGAATAAGTCCACATATATTCGTCATAATGTAGATCACTGGGATGCAGTGTCAGCACTTCACCCCATCAACGGCTATGGCCTTTACGTACACCTGGGAGGTCATCCGATGTCTCTCCAGGTGTAAAACAAAGACAGAACACTTGTTGCAATCGAATCCACGATGAAATATATTCAATAAGCTCGTGAATTCGTTGCCACTGCGTCAGTTAGTCAGATTGTCAAACACAGACAATTAGTAATCCGACGATTCGTTAAGTCTACGTGTGATCTATCCCTATCATCGAGCCCAACCGCTCGGGTCTATAACACATTCGAGGAGTAAGTGCGTCCTGTATATTATACGCCACAGTATCGGCCTGTGACGTCACACTGATGAAAAGTCCATTTGGCCGATACGCTGTCAACGTATCTTGATAGATTTACCGAACATTCCGCAGCTAATTCTACCTTTTATGGTCAAATTTAGTCCAATATAATATTCGTATAACATTCTATTGTGTTCAACTGATATTTACAAAATACAAGATTATCATTTTCTGTGCCGGGAGAATAGAATTTCGTGTAATAAGTCATATTATAGAGAGGGGTGGGATAATACGGATACATTTGTTGAATTGTAACAGAAACCGAACATAGATTTATCCACCCTTTCATTTGAGTAATTAGAAATGCCATATCGTTGCCATAAGATGTAACGTTGGGGTAAAAATTGTCTTGGAATAAGGAACCAAGGAGTTGAATGGATCCGTCAAATTTGATGTCTGTTGTAAAAATGATTCCAATTTTTTTCAATTCTTCAGTTCAGCAGTGGAGTGGTAAATGGAAATGACCGAATTGATTTCACTATTTCTCTTAGATTCAGAGACATTCGTCAAATGCGATCAACCAAAAACTTACTTATCCCCCTTCATTACTTCATTGCTGAGCTGAATGAACTCGTTTTGACACCTCGGCAATACTATTCTTTTGACTGCATGAATTTCGATAATTAATTTTGCATTAGACAATGAATCTTGCTTGTCGATTGATTGAAAACGAGGTATCAAGTTTCTTCCACTATGTGCACTGAATTTTACGGGAAAAGTAATTTCATTTCAAGTATTTTTCATAAACAAAAGTGGAAGTACGTGAACTCTAACCAATGCAATCGTTGATGTGCTGCCGGAGTGCGATAGTTTTGCTCAATCAATACTGAAGGAAGAAGAGACATTTTTGTCAATATATCAGAGTATTTTTAAATAATCCCAAGATAATTTGAGGTCTGTAATACAGATGAGAAACAAAAAATATTATAAATTCATTCAATAAAATAAGTATCCTCTCCGATTTTACTAATCTCATTTTATTAAAGAGGTTTTCAGATTCCCCAATTATTCGTTATTGACTTTGATAAAAACAGTTTTTCCTCATCTGACGAGTTTGCTCTAATGTAGAATAATTTTTCTCATCATTTTTGACATACCTTAGCCATTAGGGCCTAGTGGATATAATAATTGACATAACAATCGAGTGTCTACTTTTGCATGCCAACTGGCTTTCATAAGTACAATCATGTTTCAACCGAGCGAATAATACGATGACCACAGCCATTGCGGGCTTACCAAAATTTCCATACTATTTTTGCACATCAAAAACCCAAACAGCTATTTCAGGTTCATTCCAGGTGGCTGCATCATCCAAAGTAGTTGAATAAACATTAATGTTTACTGTCAACTCCATTTTTCATTTTATCATGTCACGTAGGGCAATGACGTGTCTTGCCCACTAGTTGTGGGACTAAATAGAGGGTCACAAATAAACTCCGGTAGGCCAGCCGAAAAATTCGGATGTGGCACCTTAATTTTTAAGAAACTTTATACCATTTTTCCATGGGATTCCCTTCAAAATTAGGGTGCAGCATCCGAAATTTTTGGGTTGACCACTCGAATTTTTTGGTACCCCTGCTTGGTTCCACGACCAGTGGATAGCACCCTAATTTTTTAACGTGCTCACATAGAGTAGTCATGTATTTTTTTCTCCGTGAACCTGTCAACTATTCAACCGCAAGACTAAAGATATTCAAAGCATTGGTAGCAAAAATAATGATGAAGATGTAGGATCATGTTCTCTGCTGTGGATCGTTTTTATAATGATAACCATTATCGCATTAATTTCAGCCCCCTTATAGGTAGTATAAATTGACTGGATAAATGGTACTATTTATTCATTACACTACTAATTTTAGATCTAAGATCTTCAATGCGACGGCTAATAACACAGCAAATGTCCAAATAAGATTGTCACATTACTGAAAATCACGGCCAGACAGTTTGCCAGTGCTAGCGATCCGGATATAACTGATGTTTTAACCTGGTGAATCATGTCCGATGCCACGCTAACGTACTTGTATGGGACTCGGACCTGATCTAACATCAAGTGTGCCTTACAAATTTTTAAGTCGGGATTATCATACAAGTAAAAATCCCGATTAGATATTTTCCAAGCTCGCAAGCTTGAAAATCGTGATGGAACACTACTATTTACCCATATGTTTAATTAGTATTCGAGTACTCTCTTGACATTAGGGGCAAATGGTATATTCTACTCTACTCTAGTATAAGAAATTCATGCCAACAAGTTATATTCAGCGTCCATTTTCTTCGGCTTTCGGCAACTGCATATTTCTCGCTGTAGACAAAAAAAAAGGAAAATTCGAGAAAATTGCGAATAATTAATAATAGGGGGCTCATAGGGAGTCGTGCTTGAATCAAACGAAATTCACGAGTCCTGTTCTATTTTCAAGAGGTACATCATCAGTCGGTGAACTCAAAACAAGTCTTCAAGAAGAAGCTCCATCATTGACTTATCGAGCATATCGAGTCGTATTCCTCTCCTTACTCTAGTCCTGGAATATTGTCGCGCCTCAATAAAAAACATTAAATGATCATTTCAGGATGTAATCATGGGAGTCGAATGAATTGTTTAAAAAAAAATAACCGTTCTCTTCCACTCAATCATTTTTAAAACATTTTCTGTATTTTTTCGAGAACATACATACATACATACATGAAGAAATCTATACAAGAACATCATGCAGAAGTTCGTATACATAAAAAATCATTTCTGTGTTTATGGACTAATAATGAGAAGAAGGCTGTGGGCTGAAAAATATGCTGAAGTGAAAGGAGAAAGGAAACCAGACAGCCAGAAAATACATACCTCAAGAGCAACTGTGATAATAAATTTTGCTATATTTTTTTGTCTTCCTCAATATAAATATATAGTCATAATATCAATGTCGGAGGGTCCTCATATTTGAGGTGCAACGTCCAATTTTTGAAAAGCTCTGGTAATTTTTCTTCCATGCTTTGCTACGTTAAATTAATAAAACTTGTTGCATTATTTTTGGAATTGTAACGCCCTTCACAAAATGTTCGATTTATGAAATTGCAACAGAAAAGCTGTCGGTATTCTACATGATTTTTTGTATACTATGGTAATTTCTCATTAACACATTCTTACCATGGAAGAAGCATCCATTGAAAAAATGTACTGCCACAGAAGTTAATTTAATACGAAACACCCACTTCTACATACCCCAAGAAAGAAGTTTTGACGTTAGTGTCGAGACCCGGATACCGATCGGTATAACTCCATAATCATTGGCGTCGAGTTTCACCGTTAATGACAGTTTGTCAGCAAGGAATCTGTCGTAGATGCCGGCCAGACGATTCCTCCTTACTCACAATAAAAACCATTTGCATTTACATTGTGTGGGGGTGAGAGAGAGGTGATTATGCCATGTTCTTTGGTATTTATAGGGAATTTTCGGATGTACTGTTTTATATTGTACAGTAACCATCATGTATCCTTTGTCGATCTTTCTGAAATATGAGAAAATACTTGGCAATAAAAAAAATAATAATGAACCGAAAAATCCAACGATTGCAATGGTTCTATTTGGAAACAAGAAACGGAAAACTGGCAATATCTCGCGATTCCTATACGAACGGGTACACATATTTTCGCACCTTTGTATGGTGCTCACTGAGGCGAGTATTTTAAATAAAAAAACTGAATTCCCTTGAATGGTTCATGAGATATTGAAGGAAATACACTCACGCAAAACGTGTAATATCTATATAGTCGCTTAGCCGCTTGTGCCGATCCAAAATACGAACCTTTTGTTATGAGAGCTACAATAGAACGAAATTTCAACTCGTTATCTCTATTTTTTGTTATTTTGGTGTTCACAACGTTTATGATGATAAAACCGAAAATCGGTGAGATTACGAAATTTCATTGAAATAAATGTAAATATTTCGTTCGATATCGATAGGCTTTACTGAGAGTATTTTGAAAGGAAAAAAATGAAATCCTTTCAGTAGCTTTTGATATATTGAGGAAAAAGAAAATTTACGAAAGTTGCGATATCTCAGGAAATACTGAACCGATCGAGCTGAAACGACGATTAATGATGGCCATTATGAATTGAAAATTTAAATTTTTAGCTGCAAACTTTACCGTATTTATGTAGAATTTCCTCAAAATTAATCTGCAAAATTTCGAATTTTCCAGCACATACACACCAACATGATCTAAAAACATAGTTTTTTCGCATTTCGTAAAATTCTAGATAACTCTCAATTGAAATTAAAGAATCGAATAGTCGATCGAATACAAGATTTCCATTCGGAAGCGAAAAAGATCATCACTTGATTTACCTCCATACATTTAGAGAAAAAATCTTCAAAAATTACGTGCCTGTTCCTAACCTGCCAGTCACAACAATATTCAGTAAAAATGACGAATCAGTTACACACTTTTTCAGTGGACTTGCCGGAAAAAGTCCAGAATGTTCACGAAAAAATACACGGAGAGAAAAACACTGAAAAAATTACGTGACTAATCACGTAATCGTGGCTGAAGTGTCATTTCCATGTTTTTTACTGGAGAATTTGGAAAAAAATGAGAGACTACAAGTAAATTTTCTTATTTGCTCTGGAAAATTTACGTGACTGTCACCTAATTTCTTATGAACTTGTAAAATTTACCACAGTTCCGGTAAAAATTATTCCGAGTAACGTGAAAGTTATCCAGTTTCACTCAAATTTTACGTAACGTACCCTAATTGTTACGTGACCGAATTGAAAAATTCGTAGACAGCGTTGGTGGTACATCGTTGGTCATACCCGATCGCGAATCATTGTCTAAGTTCGGATCACGCCACCCGGCAAATTATTATTGTCGGAAGGATAATTACTATATTGTGCCTCTAGGGAATAAAGTATTTTCTGACGAAATGTGAATGTGATCACATGAGTCAGAAAACATTTTATTTCCGTGCGACACACGATATTTTATTCTTGTAGGGACTGGAAACTGCAATCTAACCGAGCGAAGTGACGTTAGAATCGTACTTTCCAGCCTTGGCAAAATCTACGGAACTGAGTACCGTAATTTTTTTTACCTCTAAAGGTGACTTTTTACCGACCGAGTGGTAAAATGTTCTGAATGATCGGCACTTTTTCCGATTTTAAATTTCGCCCCACGTTTACCTTTCACACATGAATTTTTACGGAACTTTTTCTGTATTTTTTCCAGTATTTTTCTCTCCGTGTACGGAACATTCAGTGAAAAAATGCGTAACTGCTCCGTAATTTTTACTGAATACTGTTTTGACTGGCAGGTGACAGAACAGGCACGTAATTTTTAAAGACTTTTTCTCTTCGTGTATATATTTACTTTTTGACCAGCCCTAAATACCTGGAAATTATCATATGATGAAATCGTAAATTTTGGACCTGCTTATATTTATGTTCCTATTATTTTCATAAATTTCTTATTTTGAACGAACTTTTTAAATTTAATACCCCATTTATAAAATTTCCGCATTCCTACGCACCGGTGTTAGTAAGCATAACGCAGAATGCTCAACTTTCACAAATTGTCTACGATATTTGTAACATAGGCCATGTTTTGCCGAATGAAAACATAATGAATTTTTTTATTGGAGATTCTCTGTGTATGTTTACACTCCGACAACAATACTAATCATGAAGTGGCAAAGAGAAAATGTTTGGAATTATGCAAAGAGAACGCACTAATGTGCCGTTAGCTTCGAACATATCAGAAAATGATGAGACAGAAATGAAAATATATATTGTTCACTAAGTTTTTCAGTTTGTAGCGAAAGATTAAAGAAATTATAGTCAATGTTTCAACCTATTGTCATCATCCATTTATTGATTGAACACAAGTGAAATTCGAATGCCGACGGCCATAGTTTCCACGGTCTCTGTCGCGTGAGCTGGGCTTTGCCAACGCACTTTCTACCTTCCATCTTGTCCGTGTGTTGCATTCCAACCACGATCAAAACGAGCGATCGGACAAGGTCGCGAGCCTCTAGAGACGTAAGGAGTTTGTGTTGTATCAACTTGGTGTAACATTCGCCAAACGTTATAGCAATTTTTTACTCTCCAGCATAGAAAGTAAAATTCCCGTGTGTCATTATGCGTGTTCTGTCACATCATAATAATAGTCGGGATTAGTCGGATTTTACTTTCATCAAGGACCGGAAATTGAAAAATTCTATCCTCACAATGAAAGGGATGACGCTGTCAATTTAATTACGCCTAATTTAGTTGAGCCAGTAACCAATGCTACGTTTGCAGATGCCAAATCTTTCACTTTTTCTACGATAGAACGTGCGCTATTCATAATGTCGATAATTTTTTAAACATTCTGACTTGATGCCATTAATGTCAAAATTTGTACTTTTTCAGGCTGTGCAGTTTGCTTGTCATGAAATTCGTCCCTCAGTGTGGGAATCATATCATGAAAGTGTCGAGTATGATTCAAGGATAGATTGTGAGAGTCCGTAGGATCACATAATTTCTGTCAACATTGTACACGATCCACTTTGTTGCAAAGCAAACCGTCAGAATATGAATTAATTTTTCACAGCGGAATGATGGATTGATTCAGCAGCACTATTTTGTCATTAATAAATGAGTGACTGAAGTTGAATGTGTCTTACGATATGCTAAGCGTCTATTCACTATTCATTATCTGATCAGATTCCCCTTTACTCTTAAGGATGTTCTGCTGGTACTTTGTTATTTTTCCTGTTTTTCTGAGATTTATTGAAAACTATCGATCGGATTGGGATATGAAAATGTAGCGTTTGAGCCCTGGTTCGGCCGATACCAGTAGAGGGCGATCGTGTGGTCAACCGGGAATTTTCAATTTTCCATAAATTTGAAATATAAATATAAATTTTTCGCTCTAAATAGGGAGCAATATGGCGCAAAATTTTTGTTTTAATGATTTCATGAAGAGTCACCCTTGACAATTATGCTGTGTCCGGACCCTATTTGCAGCAATTCAATAAATAAAATAGAACAATTGTCCCAAATTCTGAAGTGGAGCGATAATTTTACCAAATAAAGAACAGGGCTGGGAAAGCCTTAGCAGTTACGAATGAGACCGATCGGACTGAAATCTGACACACATCAAGGTCATATTAAGTGTCACCTATGAACTGACAACATTTCATATTCTTCTTCGTTTGTAAAAACTGACCCTCAGGTGACCATCTCCTTATACACACATGGCCTTTAAACTTGGTATTTTTACGTTTCAGACCATTCTACGCTATTTTTTAGAAGAAGCGAACAATTGCAATGCTTCCAGTCGGAAGCAAAAATTGAATGACACATTTTTTATTTTATTCATCTACCAGAATATCAGATATATGGTATGATACACTATCATATCATTCTCGCGATTTCCATTGAGCATCAGTCCATAATGTTGGCCAAGGGTAGACAATTAATTCAAAATATATTCATGCTTTTCTATTTCAAGTTTCTAATTATTTTTGACAAATTTTTTGTCCCCGATGCTATCCTTCCACCGAAATTACAAGTTAGAAGGTACACTTCGCCAGAGAAATAATGTGAACATTTATTTCCTTATGTTATGAATAAAAAAATTCATTTTTCATTTTGAGATTCCAAAATGAGCAAAATTCAAAATCTAATATGAAAATATCCAATAGAATTTCCAGAAATATATTCCTAAATTGACAGTGGCACATTTTCAGTTTTCACATTTAGAGTTCCAATATTTGGAAGGACATTAGTAATCGCCGATAACCATTTCAGAAATATAATCTCCAATGTTTTTCATTGGGAATTGAAATGTTTCAATTTTGGATTTAAAATTAAAAACGGAAATTTTGCGCCAATTCTGGTGGGTCAGCCATTTTTATTCGATCCGCATGCCATTCCCCGCGGCTGACGAGCATATGGTCACCACTGGGACTTATTCGCACACAATGGTTGGCCAATTTGGTACCCATTAGGATTAGAGGATTATCTCGACCCTTGTAATAGGCTGGATCCCGACTACCTGAAGGTTGGTAAGCCGCGACCTAAACCATACATTCACCGAAATGTTGTTTCTCAGCAGTTTGTGTTTTGTGCTTCAGGTCGTTGGTCCTGTGCAATCACCCCTCAAATTTTTGGCCCTCTGGGCTAATACCACACTATACGCAGGTCCCAAGTTGCAATGAAAACATTTGCTTTTTTCCTATACTCCGTAGCTTACCCCCACATGACTTATGACATGTAGATAACACCCGAGAGTATCGACAATGACTGTAAATGTGCAATTGGTAAATTGGTAATCGAGCCTGGGCCGTCTATCTCGCCGCCATTATGACCTGGCAGAATTCGTGATGCGTCATATATAATGAAGGTGAGAAATTAATCCGATCTTACGGACGCAAGAACAAAATGGTAAAATCTAGTGTAGGAAAACAGGAATTGGTCTTGGCCATGTAGTGTACCAAGAGAAACAAATTGCATGGAAGGACTAATGCAGATATACGTCCAATTGAAGAAGAAATTATTGGTTTCAACGTATTTTTTCTTTTTCATATAATTTGTCAATCATATATTTTGACCAGGAAACAAACTACAGAGCGATATTCTAGAGATAGCAGTGAAGGAGTACATCCTTCGACGGATCCGTGAAATACATCTGAAGAATTAATGCCAAGGCATCAGAAGCTAGAGGTGTAAGTAGAAAAGAAGATGAGCTATATGATAATAATAATGAAGTAATAACTACTACATTAAATGAAGCTCATGTTCTCAAGTTATTACAAAAAGCTAGCCTGCTAATGGCTCATAACGTGCCATTTTACACCGGTGGTTTGATTCGGGTTATTGTCAATAATTCCCTGATTTCCAATCTCAAGAATATTTCCAAATTCACTGACTGTGTACCAATATTGCTGAAAATCTTTCTAGAAAAAATCGATAGAGGCGTGATGAAATTAGTAAAGCCAGGAGATAATTTTGTGAATATTTACTGGGATTTTCACGTGGCACAAGTTGATTAGTAAGTATTGGAAACATTGTGTGACAAATTAATGACCAAACAACAATTATTACTTCATAAAAGTTCATATTTAAAGTGGATTGTTTCTGAAAGTAGCCGCGACAAATCGTTGACATTGTTCTCTTCATCGATGATTTTGAAGAACAATGTGTCTGGCAGTATTTAAAAGAATTATCTACGGCAGGGCCCGGCAACCTTCAGGTAGTCGGGAGCCAGCCTATTACTAGGGTCGGGATAATCCTCTCATCCTAATGAGTACCCAATTAGACAACCATTGTGAGCGAATAAGTCCCAGTAGTGACAATATTGCAGCCAGCCACGTAGAGTGGTGTGCCAGTCGCATAAAAATGGCTGACCCGCCAGGATTGGCGCAAATTTTCAGTTTCAAATTTTAAATAAAAAATAGAAAAATTAAAATTTACAATGAAAACCCCTCAAGAATATATTTAGGAATTGGTTTTCGGTAATTATTATTTTCCTACCAAATAATGCCACTCTAAGTGTGAAAACTACACATAAGCCACGGTTATTTTTGGAAGATTCTATTATATATTATATTATATTCCTGATGGTTTTTTTCATCTCAATTTCAACCAATCAAATGCTAGCATTTTCCGTCACGTGGTACAAGTAAAACGGTTTTACTTGGGATATTTTTCGAATAAGCAATAACAATATCCAATAATCGAATAAGCAATGACAATATCCAATAAACAATTGGTACGCGTTTCAAACCCCAAAACTGGCATTAGAAAAAATGAAGTTCAAAGACTTTACCTCGACATGAGCAGATTTGGAGGAGAATCCTTGGAAATTATTGATCAACAAATTGAAAAAAAATTGAAAATTGAGATTTCCTAATAGAACCGGTTTACTGTTACCATATGAAATGTCACACAGTTAATTGCTTGAAATTGGAATGAAAAAAAAATCCAGCCAAGTCCCCCTCGACCTTGAAAATTGATCGGATATTTCCCGAGAGTTTCGTTGCGTATTTTATTTTATTTGATTCATTGCTGCAAATATCGTCTGGAGACAAAATAATTGTCAAGGCAGATTCCTCATCATGAAAACATCGAAAAAATAGTTATTCCTCATATTGCTGCCTATTTCGAATAAAGAAAATTATATTTATAATTCACATTGATGGAAAATCAAAATTCCCGCTCGATCGCACGGTGGCCCTCTGCCGGTATCGGTCGAACCAGAGCTCAAGCAGAGAGAGATATCGAATTAGAGCAGGTAGTTGTGTTAAGTGGATGAGGCCCCTCTCCCAGCTCTGACTAACGAAGCTCGGGAGCCGCGTGAGCCTAATGAGCCCAGGTTGCCGGGCCCTGATCTACGGTACTAACGCTACAGTTATTAACGGTAAGTAAATGAAAAGGAGGATGGATTCAATTATTATCAAACCGTAATGATAAAAATAAACCTCGAATTAGAAAACATAAATCAGTTGCTTGTCAAAGCATATCGTTTGTCTATCTTTATAAGTGAAGTAAGATAGGAATATACTGACGCCGGTAGCTCAGTAGCTCCAGGTGAGCCTAAAATTAGTGTTCTGAAAGTTGTAGGTTCTGTGAGCGAGAGGTTGCGAATAGAGCAACCGCCTGCACCGACATGGTTTTTCCGATGGTTCTCCATGTCATTCCTATGCTATGATCATGATCCTTCATGACTATGTGATATGTTGTATACCATTTATCAATTGTTATTATCCTCATAAATAACAAATAAACATATTATTGAATTTGACGAGGTCAATTACTAGTCCACCGCTAATCCGAGGCTGTTGCCACGTTTTGTGTACTATGCTCACTTGTCTCTCCACTTTGGCGAACGAGTTGACTTTCTAATTCATTTGTCTGAATACAAAACGGTCGATCGATTCGATGGGTTTTGAGATATCGATTCACATTAATTCTACATTGCATTTTTTTATGAGAGAATATACAGTAGGTTTTAGTTTTTTGGTTACAATATATGGAATTTGCTTTAAAGACGTGTTTAATCCATAAAAATGAAAAAAATGTATTTCAAATCGAAAACGGCTAATTAGAATGACAGTGGACTCACTGTTCAGCATATTTTTAGAGATATCTATTATAAAAATATAGAGAAAAAGTATTGTAGAAGGAAATTACAGGTGAACCACCTTAAATTGAGAAAAATCACAGCAATGTCCATAAAAAGGCATTCTAAATTTGTTTTAATCATGTTTGTTTACTTCATATCGCGTTTTCCATCTGATACGGTTCCAGTGGGCCTTTATTTAGGTCAATTTTTCGACTTGAATCAAATCGAAGATCAATCAAAGATCTCTCTTTTTCAAATAATATCAGTTTTGAGTAAATTCAAACGGCAATCTCTGATTGGCGGAATCCAACTAATTCGAATTCAGTTATACCAAAAATTAGGGAGAATTCGCAGTTAGAGTATAGGTAGGAAGTTAGATATTGCCACATAGTCAGTAGTCTATATTCAACTTTTTTGAGTTTGTCTATCTGATTTTTTTTCAACGTAGAAATTGAAGAACTATAATTTCTATAAGAAAAAGTATCTTTTTTGGCCCGTTATTCAATAAACTAACCAGTTTTATCCAAATGCATTCAAGTTACTGAAAGAATTAGTTTTGAAACTAATAAAATTAATTCATAATAGTTCAACGAAGAATCGACGGAAATTCAGGACGGTTTTGGGCTCGTTGTACGCATATTGGCCGTATGTGCGTCTCAGTAGCCACAGGTTCGAGTCGAAATTGTGAAACATTGGTCATCGTTGGCAAACGAACTCATAGCCTGTGGAATAAGTTTATAAGTTAGCTGGAGGGAAAGGTTGGTCGGAAATTGGGTTGGATTACCATGTAGGCACTGAGACGGGTTCCAGTTCATTAGTTTAAAAGACTAAAATCAGTCGCTATGCATATTGTATTTACCTAAAATTTATCATGTTTCTCAATAACGTTAATTATGTATTCTGAAAATTATTAGAAATATTTAAAATATGTCTTTTTAGAGTTACTGATTTTACAACCAAGCGTTCTAGTAATTTTCTCGTTTCAACGGAAAGCAATAGATGAAAGCGCTCTGCAGAGGATGAAGACTGAAAATAAAAGTGCCTTCTCCGTTCACTTTAGCGTGAAAACACCGCATATAAATTGCCAAGTGGCGCATCGAACTGAGTCCAAGCGTTACTTTCTCCACATCTAGGTTTGTCCCTAAGCCACTGAACTTTCCCTCTCCTTCAGTTTACTCATCATGCTGGCAACTTCTTGTTCACCAAGTGTTTCTCGTTCTCCTTATTTTTTGTTATTTTGAGTCAAAAGAGAAGAAAAGAGAAAGAAATTAGAAATTATCTCTTAAAGAAAGAAATTTCACAGCATGTCTAATTATCGTAATTATTAAATAAATATTAAATGTCTTCAATAAATCGTAAATAAGTCTTTAGCAGTTTTCAAATGCAGCAAACGATTAGTCTTCTGTTTTTCCCAAGATAATAATTATTGAGCGGGCTGACCGGAAAATAATTTTCACCTATTTGTTAAGAAATTTAAATAGAAAAATCTACTAGATTTTGGGAACTTACCTACGCTATTTGGAAAATTGCTAAAAATATTTAGCCCTATGAAATTTTAAATGATACGTATTGTCCGTTCAGAAATTGTAAATGAAAAATGGATTCCAACTTGTATCATTTGACAAGTTAAACTATGCATTACTTTAGATTCTACCAAATAGGTTACAGTTGCTCTCAACATGCGAACGTTCATTGAGCTTTCAAAGAACTCGGAATATCACCCAATTGATTGTGAAATTCCCGAAATATCTTTGTTGTGATGGTTCCTTCGGAAAATATCAACTTGACCTCCACCACAATGTTTTTTCGGTGGATTATATAGTTGTTGGCCGCATAATTAAGAATCAAAGAATAAAATGTTCAGAAAGGGAATAAATGTAAAGTGATGTCGATGAAGTAGTGATGGAGTTTTGGCCCCGAACACACATGTTGGTGTAGAATATGGTGGTGTGTATATACGCAACAATTAGCTACACACAATTCCCTGCTCTAACCTTTCCACTCTCCCTAACCATCACTCAATAAATGAGACGACTGATGCTCCCCAGCTGTCCTCCCGTCCTACTCTCTCAGCATGCCATGGTGATACTTGTCAAATTTTTGGATCCGATAATTGAGCGGGGAGTTTATATGTGATCTTTCATATCTGGTACATGATGTCTAATATCTGCTATCCGATTTTTGTTCTTTAGGATCTAATATGAGATGTTTAAGGTCAAATATCTAATATGTGATGTCCAAGGTTTAATGCCTCATTTTCTATATACAATATCTAACATCTCATAGCTAACCATCATAGCTGTCAACATTTTCAGACGATCTGTTGGCCATAGATTTTTTTATATTTTCGCAATAATGAGAATTACAACAACATGTTAATTCCTGATTAGGAGATATTTCTCCATAATCCTTATGAATACAAACTAATAAGAAAGATGAACATTATTTTTTCAAATCAAATGTGATAAATTATTTTAACCTTAATACTTCTGTCTCTCATTGAGATCTAAGCGCGAACTTGCCCCCCCCCCCCCCCCCCCCGCCGCGGTTGCGCGTGTTTACCGGTGGGCACGTACGCGTGGTATGAACATTGACGGTGGCCTCCCTGGGTCATATGGTATGTCGGTGGTAATGGTAAGATTCATGTGAACAAGTGCAAGTTTATCAGCCTCACCTGGTGAGGTGGCGGTGATCAAAGGAATTTACAATCTCATGACAAGTAATTGAGAAGTTTTCGAAAACTTATTTCTTGGAAAAATTTAACCGTTACAAATGAAGACGCTTTTTTTAGGAAACAATAATGGTCTCTAAGAATCAAATTTCATGTGGACAGAAATTTCGATAGAGTAAAGGAGGGGAAATTTATTTTCAAAATTGTTATGAATAAAAATTAATACAATAGATGAATATTTCTTTTCTATCAAATGTGCGTATTTATTTTAAGCTCCATACTTCTCCATACTTCGCTCATTAAGATCGAAATGGAATCTCCTTCCGTGGCCATGCGTTTACTGGTGAGCACGTACGCGTTGTATAAACCAAAATACTCGGCCTCTTGGATGCGTGGTGAAGCGTTTCGAAGTGGAGTGAATATTCATAGATCAAAAAAGATACGGAAAAGAAAAGGTACGATACTCTTCTAACCAGTATAACAACATGAAATTAGATTTTTTTACATTGAATTGTGAAGGGGAACTTATAAAAATGAACATCAGAAAGATTTTTTCAATTTTAGTGTGTATTTTCCATTCTATACTTTAAAAAAGGAAATTATATGATGAGCAAATAATTATTTGTGTTATTTAAAAGAAAAAACGGTGGATTTTAATTAACAATTTGATTAAACTTGTTCTCACTACTTTCAAACTTTTCACGATTGCCCTCATATCAACGTTTCAAATCGCGCACATTCGCCAAAGCCCAACAGACTGCTGAATGTCGATGAATTGCTGGATGTGCAATCTGCCGGAAAAACTAGCTGCGGAAGTTTACACAATCAATAAGTAATCTTCCAAATTTATAACTTGGTAGAACTGGCCACGCACGTGCTCCACATATTCCAGTTTTTCTAAACCCTTTATATAAATTTTCCGAGTACTTTTCAGAAAACTGAAAAAAACCTGGTTAATATCATTGTGATGAGAGTCACTCACACCCTATAATATTCCGTGATGACTGTGCTCTGTCTGCTTCCCCCCTCCATTTGGCAAGATTGTCCCAAGCCATAAAGTTTATGGCTACACCCCCTTCGGGCCCATGATGCCCTGCGCGTAGGCAAAAGTAGTGGGGATATTCGGTAGAACATTGGGGGTGGGAAAAGTAAAATAGAAAAATTTTCAATTTCCCTAATGGAAATATTTTTTCACGTATTATTTTTTCTGTCGTTATACTTTTGATTGGTTACTGGCTGCTTTGTAAAAAAAATTCAACTCTACAGCAAGTCCGGAACCAGACTCTCCAGAGAGCCCAGCATCTGGGTAGAACTAACAGTCTCAGAATCGAGTGGTAATCCTTGATGTTACATCAGAGGGTGTGCCAATGATTCCAGTGAATACTGAGAGTGTACCATCAGATTCAGGGGAAAGTACAGAGCCATTCTTTAGCGTGGGGTAAGCTGTCTGTTCACCTGTTGATAATCCAGATGATGATGATGTGGAAGCCGTCCAAATTTTCCTATCCAAAGAATGGGACGGTGTGATGTGAGAAAGGGCTATGCAGAAGAAGCTGAGAGAAATCATTAATCGTCATTATAAAATTGGTGGAACTTTCGTCACAGTGGGATATGTTCGAGCCAAGCGGATTTTCTGTCCTGATGGCAATGTTTACGAAAGTAAACAAAGTAAAGTCCTATGGGATTATTTAAGCATCCAAAGCGTTTACCAGCAAGCATCAAAATCTGTCCAGAGATAATTCAACAACAAGATTCTACCCTCGTTTCAATTAGCCTACTCAATTATCAATTTCTTCCATTTTTTTGTCTGTTTTCGTTGTGATTTCCGAGAGAAAATTATTTTTATAAACTGGCTCTTACCATCTGTTAATTGAGCAACGAAAAATGTTACTACCTACGCTCCATTATTTTATTTTTTAAATTTATAATATTGAACTAATAGAATTGAAAAATACTATTATAATCATCTATGCTTTGAACACTCAATAATATTATTCTCTGAAAATTGCTATGCTGCGACGTGATTTCGGGAGATTAACGGAACCCTCCTTCCATTAGTCAGCCCTCTCCCACCAAAACACTCCAAATAAAATGAAAAACAAAATTTCCAAATTAGGCGGCAGGTCATTTATCGGAAGGACCACCATCAAAAACCTTCACCGCTTCCAGCTTCTGATTTCCTTGCTGCTCCATACGTAGAGATTTAAAATCGAATAGAAGCTAAAAGAGGATGCAACTGGGATAAACAAAATAATCAAAGGAAGAAAATATAGGATTGTCGGGGAGAACAATTTTTAATTAGTTATTAGTTCTCGATACAATAAGAAAAAAAAAATAAATAAAATCAAATCCACTTAAATCGACTAAACGTTATTTATCAAATAATGTAATTTTATATAAGTCATTGTCGTCTCATTAAAATGTGTAACGAGCATTGGGGATGCCCGTTAGAATCCCCAAATAAGATTAAGAAATAGAGAGAGGATGAGACCATTAGGACATAGGTTAGGTTTAAGGAAAAACTAGGATTTCCCCCCTTTCGGGGTGGTTTAGAGTAGGTTAAGGGTTAGAGGAACTTTTGAGGATGGTAGAGTAAGCCCTCCGGGTCGGGTAGGTCCGGCTAAAAAGCCGGCGCTCTAGGAAAAAGGGTTCTGGGGATTAATTGGTACGGGTGGAAGGCCGTACGGGGTAGATTCAGTCCCTACCCCTACGAATTGCCAAGACTGAATACGGGTGGAAGGCCGCTCGGGATAAAATCAGTCGTTATCCCAGCGGATTGCCAATTAAATTAAGGGTTAGTATAATAAAATTAGGTTTAAGAATTAGGGATAAGGGTCTTTTAATCCCGAGAACCCAGGGGAACCGATCCTGAGGAAAGGAAGGTGATATATTAATTTTAAGGTTGGGGAATTAATGCAAATTTGAATTAATTCCCCGCGAAGGACTTCACCCGGAATAGGGCAGAGGGATTCACCAATCGACACCCGATCGATTGGTAGGCGTGATTAGGGAGGTCACCGTCACGCGACACTGACCCCCGAAAAACATTTACACCTTCACCGTGAAAGAGGAGATACGTGAGTTATTACAGTGATACAGTGCACCACCGAGGACATCCCAGGGCATCCGAGAACACCTGATAATACCCAGGATGGTCCAAAAGAAGAAAAGAAAGGCATCCAGGGGATCCAAAGTGAGTTTTTACGGTTTTATTTAAAGGTGTTTCCCCTTTTTGGCGGCTCCCTGACAATTAGTGGTGGTTATGAGATTTTTCCGAGCCATTGAAATGGCATCGGTTGTGTCCCCCAAATTTTGGGTGGTTTTGAAGAGGTTTGTGGAGGGTTTTTCCGAACAATTTCGGCTTGCATTATCCCCCAGTGCGGTTGGGAGGTTATTGGTGTAATTTGTGAGAATGTGGGGGTATTTTTATGATGATTTTTTGGAAAATTGTCGTGGTTCTCCCTCGTGGTGCCATCGAGGCAGCCATCGAGCGGCTACGTGCAGCAGGTACGGATTCGCGCGTTCAACTTCCTCGCAGTTATTAATCGCGTTAACGGGGCTAATCATGTACCCTGTGACGAGGCCCTTTTTTAGCCCCTCCCCTGCCCCCTAATAATTACTTTTTTTTAGACTTAATTAAATATGAGTAAAGTAAGGAAATACTCAGGCGACGAGGTTATAAAACCTGTGACCGTTGGCTCCCACTCCCAAAAATATTCCTTCCCTTGCCCCCCCCCCCCCCCCCCCCCCAACGCTACACTCGCGCCGCTGGAAACGATCTGGAAACATCATCGATAGAAGGAGAAAACGCCTCACCCACCCGCCGTCCCCCTCGTCGTCACACGCGCCGATGGATGGAAAGAAAACGCCCCATGAAGACATCACATACCACGTGACCCCGGAAAAGAAAGGAATCCCGGAACAACGAATAATTAGGACGAAGACACCCGATAACGAATGTCCCCGATTGACCCCGATTATCACCGATAATCGGGGAAGAAGAATAACGAGGATGGGGAAGCCATCACTCGCTACACAGCTGCCCCGTGCGTGAGAGATTGTTTGGAAAGTTTTTGGAGACGTTTTGAGGAGATATTTTGAGGAGATTGTGGAGGTGTTTTGTGGAGAGAGATTTGTGGAGAGCTCAGGGAGTGTGAGTGAGGACTTTGTGGAGGAATTGGCGGAAAAATTGCCCGTGGAGGATTGCAGACCCAGGAGTGAAGACTAGGAGGATAAGGACAGCCATTGTGTGGATAATTAATATATTTAATTCCGGGCAAGGTCACAACCCTTACGCTTAAATTTTTGTGGGATTGTGGAGGCTAATGTCCCAAACCAGATGGTTCAGTGTTTTCCCGAATCTGCTGAGCGGATTGCGAGTTATCGAATTTTAATCAAAGTCAGATTTATTTTGAGGATTTCTCCTCGCTGCTAACCGAGCAGCGTGGCATAGTGACGTCTCTCTCGCTCTCTCTCGCTCGCGCTCACTCGTTGCGGGTCCTATTCCGGGAAATTATCGATTTTCCGGGCGAAAATAATATTTCGGTTATTCCTCGGATTATCGTCGATCGATAATCCTTGAGGCCGCATTCCGAGGCGATTATTCTGCGTGAGTATGGCATAATCAACAAAATATTTCGTGTTTTGTTAAATAACTTATGTTCACGGCGATTTAACGACACAGTTGAAGTTGTATTCAGGGTTCTGTGAGAAAATTTATATTTCGCGATAATTGAAGAGTACAACTAAGTTTATATTGGGGATTTCGATGGAACGCTGATATTTAGAGAGAGTTAAAAATTGCTAATGAAATTTGGAAGCAGATTAGGCTTATAAAATTGTTTATCACTTATTATTATTGTACCGAATTTTTACATGAATAGCGGAACACGTAAGGACAATGTTTTCTTGCATTAATTTATTTCTCACTTCCTTTTTCCATTTTTTGGTATGTTTCCCGATTTTTGGAGTAACCTTGCCCCCATCTACGACCCACCCCTCTCTCCACAACTGGCATACTGAGCGACCCCAGGACCGTCACCTTTCCCCAAAAGCCTAATTATCCTTTCCGTTCCCTTCAGGTTTCCTTTTTT
Organism: Fopius arisanus; assembly: GCF_000806365.1. NCBI lineage: Eukaryota > Metazoa > Arthropoda > Insecta > Hymenoptera > Braconidae > Fopius > Fopius arisanus. The sequence goes on from NW_011887925.1 coordinate 133,184, forward strand.
GATTTTAGAGTATATTTTTGAGTTAGAGTTTCAGGAGTTTGAGGTGCGATTTTCGATACAATGAATTTCGAGGTTAATTAAGTTTAGGATTAAGGACTTTTTCCGGTTTGCTAATTCCGGAAAAAAATTACCTGGCGCCCATAAGGTTAAATTTTAGCAGGTTTTTGTTAGGCTCAGGGGAAGTAGGGCGAAGGTAATGAGCATTTTCCATTCACCGGGAAAATGTCACGTTACAAATGATCAATTACTTTCTGAAATTGAATGAACAATAAAGAAAATAAATAAATAAGTAATAGCAGATGGTCAAAAAGAAGTCAGAATTGATAAAATATCAAATAGCTGAGTCACGAGACTCGAGTTGTTATTATCAATCGGAAATAATCAATTATTCAGAACAACTGAGTCACTAAACTTAATTGTTATTAGTCGGAAAACAGTCTAAAGTTTTAATCAGAAATACTGTATATAAAAGTGTCAAAGTGATTCAATGACTCCAAATAATACGAAAAATCAATAACTCTACGTGACCTAAACAAAAGAACCGTACAATAAATACTTTCATCTGAGACAAACACTTTCGAGGTCACGAGACTTTCGAATCAAATTAAATAAAATAAAAGAAAATTCAATGGCGAGGTATTTTCCGAAATTCGCGACAACTACTTTAGAACATTTCAAACTCGCCAAACTAAAAATAATTCACAAAAAAAGCAGAGATTTGTCAAAATAAAGTAAAATAAAATCAAATTATCATTTCGGAGAGGGAGAAAGAGAAAATCATGGAAAGCAGTTGTAACGAGATTTGTCTCGTTATTAAAGAAACCCCTAAGAAAGTCACTAGGCGAAATGAAGGACATCTAACGTCGGCTGAAATAGCCGAACGAAAGATGAGTAGAACATCGGACGACGGCCAATCAGGCCGCTCCGAATGTGAATTAGACCAATCGCATAGTGGGAAGAAACGTGGTAGGGTGAGACCATGTTTCGGAACACTGTGATGGCGCTGGCGATAGCTGTTTCCCAATTCGGAAATCCACCCAGCTGTGTTAGGGAGTCCAGGGCCGACGTACAGGCGTTCCAACTGGGTGGTTTTGAAGGGCGCCGTCGACCTAGACCAGGGACCAACGGCTAGGTGAAAAGACTAGCGTCTCCGGGATCCCGTCGAGTTGATTGGTGGCTGTGGGGTAACGGATGACCCACAGTCGTTGAGATGCTCAGACTAGGGAGAGAAGGCCCTGGAAGATTTCAGGGCAGTTAGCGTTGAGTGCTTGTCTCGAGCGGATGTTTTAGGAGCTCGAGATCAGTTGGTGGAAAAATCCCTGCCGGGATTCTGAGGCGTACGTGGTTCCAAGGAATCTTGGAATAGCGAGAGAAGGGGACGCTTATGCGTCCCCGATCAGTGAAATGGATTACTTTGAGGCTACGGACGAGAGTCCGAGGCTACAGAGATCCATCTCTAGGGCGAAACCCATGGTGTTGGGGTGGAGTAAGGGCTGGGGCGCAAGGCGTTTCCCGTCGGTCCGGTCGGACGCGCCTCCATGGGGAGTAACTCTGGTTTTGGCTCGCGATGAGATTGCTATTACCGAGCTCTCGAGTTGGGGTGGACGTTAGGTGGGTGAGAAAGGTCTCCAGATACCTGCGTCGCATGTGCCTCGAGGAGTTTGGCGCCCTGCGGGGTGAGAAGGATTCGCAGGTAATCTGTATCTCGTCTGGGGTTGAGCCACCCCAGTGGAGAGAGTACCACGTGCGAGGGAAGGTCACATGCCTCTACGAGAATTGTGGGGAATACGTCCCCCGAAAGATATCGATGACGACGCCGTAAGCGCGGTGGAAGTTAGTGATTGAAGTTACTCGTACGTTGGTGAACCTCGCCCACTCTACCGTGTCTTGCTGATGCTGGCTCGGCATTGTGAGACCCGCCACCGAAAGTCCGCGGAGTTGACGAAATTCCTTCGCGGCTGGTTTTCCGTCAGGTTTTCCAGAAAAACTTGGCTGGCGCCCAATCGTGAACGATAGAGGCGGCAGCCAGAATAGTTCGAGGAGTATCCCGGGGTGTTGACCCAGGAAAAATTCTCTTACAAATTGGTCACAGATTCCCTGATGGAACAATATATTATTTGTTCTTCAGGACTGAGGTGTATGTGACACCAATTAAAAATATATATTTATCTCTGACTACAAAAAGATTACAAAATAATTAAACGCCACAACGCTCACCCAAATCTCGACAAGTCTCCTCGAAATGAAAACGAGCGGCTCTTGAGCCAAGTTTTGGTAACAGGTCTGCTCTCAAAACCCAGCACACGGGGAGTGATTTTGGCTACACACGTGAACGCATGCAACAGGTATGTAACGCGGTGATATCATATATTTATGGGGATGACGACGTCATCATCCACGTGACATCTATTATTCATTTCATAGGCATGCGTTCTCAATTTCTGCGATGCTTAACCATAATTAACTGTCCTTCATTAATGAGAACAAATTCTCAGCGCCTGTCTAATTCCTGCGTTGACTGTTACCCTCGGAGAGATAATTCTCTCACGTAATTAATATTTTGCGAATGCTCTACTGATCTCTAATCAGCCACCCGTGTCCAGCGCTGCGTCACTTCCGGTGTTATCGATAACTGCATTGTGGCTCCATTATCAGCCACATCTATAAACCAGTCAAATGCCAAAATTGAAGGGAGCCTGACGACATCCTCCGGCTTCCTCGGAATCCTCGATGATGTCCTCAGCAGAAGCGTATTAAAACAAAATTAAAATAAAATGTAATTTTCTCCTCTCTTAGGACTCTCGCCAGTGAAGGTGACTTCCCGTCTGGTGGAAATCAACAGAATAACGCGAAACGGTCGAGCAACAGTAGCTGGTCAAAATAGCACGTGACAATGCATATATATTGGATTATGAAGTGTAACATGTCCAATTTCACTGGGGATGCAATCGGCCAGTTAACCCGCCCCTTTTCCCTGGAATCTCAAAATCGGCCAGGTAAAATCAAGAGTTGGGCGCCAATAATTTTTTGTTCCTCCGCAAATAACAAATGGAAATGGAAATGGAATAGCCCAATTTCGGAAACAGAAGCGAAAACATAAAACAATAAGATAAAATACAATCTCGACAGGAAATCCCAGTAAAAGGTGGTAATTGCCCGCGCGACTCAGGGGGTCGGTTGTGGAGAGAGGGTGGATCTGGGTGGAAGCAAGTTTATTGGGCAGAACTCTAAAAGAAATACTCAAAATCTCTAAATTCCAGAGCGAAACCAATATATATTCAGTAGGCAACATTATTAATACAGTGTTGAGGGAAATAAATATAACATTAGGCGTAACGTACGCAGAGACCCAGAAATTTTAATTATTCGAAATCCTAATAATCTCAAACGAGGCCAAAAGGAACGGGAATAGTCTCAGGCGAATGCTCGCAGCGCAAAAGTAATTTTTATTCCCAACCGGGATGGCGATAAGCGCATAATCCAATAAAAGGAGGCTACTAATTCCCAAACCCCTATAAATAATCCTAAGGCGCAAGGCGCATGGCACTCAAGGTACGGCACTGCTCGAAACATACAACAAGTGGAGGTTCACTGAGCATAAAACATAGCCACGTGTGGGCTATCAGCCGGCGCGGTAGGCGAGATTCAAAGTGAATTCTCTATATGCATGAAAAGCGCACAAAATGTCGAAATACCCGAAATCTGAGCACGTGGGCCGCACGACGAATTGGTAACGGTCGTAGACGTATTTGATTATTCATAAAAATGGCTAAAACAGCAATCAGAGGCTATAAAATAATCGTAGGAGGGAATGAGAGACGAGAGAGGCTCTCACCTCGGCGTTCCACGCAACAACAGCAAAAACGATGTTCTCGGCTCGGTGTCTCAAGTAAGACTCTCTTAATTGATGTTTTTAATTTCTCGAAATATTCTTAAAATCGTCTCTAAGTGATGACGTACCCGAAAGTTCTCGAATGAACGTCTAATACGCAATTGAATCGTGCTAAACACAGAAACTCTCTAACACGAGGCGCGATGTTCTCTGGCGGATATTTCTCGTAAAAATGGCTCTACAGGCCCGATTTCTGCTCTCCCGCACTGAGCATTAGTTGATTAATAATTAGGAGGGGCAAGAATAACCCTAACACACACTCGTAACGCGTAATCCGCAAAATAAATGAAACAGCATGGTAATGCTCACCAGAAATCTGCCTCCGTGTCTCCAGACTATATGTCAGCTAAACTTCACGTATTTATGTCCTCCCTGGTCCCATAATGTTCTTCACACTCACCACTAGCTCCTCGGCACACAGAGACAATCCTCCAAACCCGTAATTATCACCGAAAAACGATAATTTGTTGCACGCACCCGTATCTCTCGATGTCAACAACGAAACTGGCGTTTTCACAATATGGCGGGTGGGAACGCGTTCAGCGCCGCGTCTCGCAACTAAAATCCTAGCGACTTCAAATTCCCTAACGCGCGAAAGTATAAAATGGGCCAAACTGCAATTAAACTATCTCGAGATGGTGGACGGGTCTTCTCCTCCAATAAATTCCTTTTAATTAAGGGCGCGTATGTAGGATGGTTTTCTCACGGGATCCCGTGATCAGAACGAACCCAAATAACCAAACCCTAATTTTTTTCCCCATAATTAATTATTACTAATCCTTTAAACTTTAATTTCCACGAATCCTAAGCAACCTGACTACTCAGGAGATCCTCATGGTTGCACTGATTCCCTCCTGACCTGTCACCGAAACCCTAACCTTCACCTGTTCTGTCCCGTAAATCCCACAATTTGAGCGATAATATTTCAATTATTCCTACCCCTATCCTACACCTTTGCCTAAGAGCTTTACCCTAAATCTAACCGTGCAGCTTGATATATTTGGCTTAAGACGCGATTAAATAAGGAGCTCTACCTAATTAATTTTGATTTCTCAAGATTTTAATTCAGTATTTTGGTGATAATTCGCAATAACTCTTCTCTAAACCTTAATCCTCTTAAGTCAATATTTTCGCGTGAAACGCAATTAAAAACTCAAAAAAAATAAGGCGAAATACGCAATACAAACTCTCCCTAGTTTTAGGCGTAACGCAATCAAAATTCCCACTAACCTTGGCATGACAATGCATTTAAATCTCCAAATCTTAAGCGACTCTAAATTCCAATTCTGGATTCTACTGGGTCTTTTCTGCGTACTCACGATATTTTTAATAATTTTTTTTTTCGATGATCTCGGCGTCCAAAAGGAAATTCACCAGATTTCCTTACAGAAGATCGAAATAAATAAACACTTGGAGAATTTCTAAGACTGAGAATCGTTATTAAAAATTGTAAGACTCTAGACCAAGGATGGGCAACCTCCAGGTAGCTCGGAGCAGAATCATAAAATCCACTTAGGAATCCAATAAAGTTTCTAACCATGCCAATTATGAGGGTCCTAATACGACCATAGTGGGGACAGTTGTGAGGGGCCTCACAGTCGCCGCATTGGGGAGCGTCTCATGATGTCTGTGTTAAATGGTAAAATAGGGAAAATAGCCGCGCAATGAATATAAAAAGAAATTTAAAAATGCACGCATGGACAAAAACTTTTCTGAACATGACAATAACTATTACTTATTAAAGTAAACATGAAGTTACTCTTAAAATTCAGGTTCAATTGTTGACATCTTTTACCTTGCTTTTTACATTTTTGATCCAATAACGACCTTACCGAAAAATATGTCAAAGAAAAAAATACCAAACGTTGCAGTTTTTACCGGCTGGTGTTGACTCTGAATATAAAAAATAAATATTTTTTGAAAATAATATTTTGTAAAAAACTTTCTGCAATTAACATTTTTACTTCAATCAATTTCATTTCTTGAATACATAATTACCGGACCACTGGAACAGGATATTGTTGAATTTGTTGCTTCGCTCTGAAATTGAACAGCCCGTTTTTACATTTCATTTGTAACGTCTGCTTTCAACATAAATAAAAATGTCACAGTGAAGAAAATTTAACATTTTCCATTTTTGATTCATTTCCCCGCTTTTCCTTTTCTTCCGCGACATTTCTCCTCTTTTCCTTATCTGAAGTGCTACCCCCACTTCCGTTGATTTCGGGCGGGGAGAAGGGCCTTTACGAACTGGGTCTAGAGTTTAGACAGCTAAGAGGTACTTTACGGAACAAAGAATTACAACAAACTAACTAAACATTGCTAGTGAGGCCTACGTTAAACTCTTCTCCATTGGGCAATATAATTTCTCCTTCAACCCGCAACCCTTGGATTTTCCCTTTCTTGACCCTCTCTGGTCGCGAGATGTATTTTGGCAAAAACCCGGAATGAGAAAGTCCTTCCAGAACTTTCCCTTTTTTTTCATCACATAAAGAAAAAGTCCCACAGCAACAAAGAAATAAATATTTTCTAAATCCAGAAATATAGAAAAAAAATCTAGAAGAGTGAATTTTGAACTCGGGGAGAACCACGAAATCCAACACACCCCCTCAAAATTCAATCGTACTTATTCAGTGTCAATTAAATCACAACTAATGATAATACTATGTAATTATACCAAACTTCTAAACTAATATACGTCTCAACTGTTTTCTGGGGGCAAATACATATGGTCCAGCATTTGCTGCCATCGATCAGGGAAACCGAGAAAAACCTAATGAGATCATCAGACAATATACATATATACATTCATATTTACATAGGTACATTCGCATACATATTTACAAACCTATGCTAGATTGAGTTTTCCTCTCAATTCTAGGAATTTCGATCCTGGCAATGGCTTTGTAAATAAATCTGCTAACTGTTCTCCTGTAGAAACATATTCCAATTTAATTACATTCTTACTAATTTGTCCTCTAGTAAAATGGTATTTAATATCTATATACTTTGACCGACGGTAGTGGCCATCAGTCGTGGTCGTTGAGCGGTACTGAGCAGTCACATGCTTTCCCGCTCAATCCCACCGCATTTAACCTAGCAATAAGTCGATTTTTGTGTGTCGTTGATCCAGTTCAATTTAACTCACAAATTAAACTTCCTCCATCCATTCATAATCGCAAATCCAACCATCAGGCATCAAGGGTGCCTTCCATAAGACCAAACTCCTTTGTTCCGACTAAAAGGAAACAAAAAATGAGTCCTCCAAACAAAACCTCCAAAAAACCCAAAAACCCTCCAGAGAAAACTATCCCTAATCCTTCATCGTCTGTGGGAGAAACCCACATCCAACACGAAAGCCAGAACACCACAGCTTCAGCCGGATCGACCATCCAACCGCAAGTTCCACCCATTATCCTTGAAAATGGGAAACTGGACACCAAAAAACTAATCAATTTCATTCAGGTGAATGTTACAAACAAGGATTTCAGCCTGAAATACAATGGAAACAATACCAAAATCTCACTTAAATCCCAGGAGGATTTTACCAAAATTACCACGCTTCTGGAAAAGAATAACTTCAAGTTCTACACCTTTGGGCTCAAGAACGAGAGACCCAAAAAATTCATCATCAAGGGCCTACCAACCTCCTTTTCTGAAACTGACATTTCTGATGGACTTGGAAACAAGGGTATAAAAACAGTATCAGTCCGGCAATTCATCAAATCTGATACAGCCACTGGTAAGAAAATCCCCCTGCCTATGTTTGCAATCACGGTCGACCACGAGGTGACCATGTCCAACATAACATCCATAAAATCCATCCTCCACCACACTTTCAAGCTGGAGAAGTTCAGGAAATCGGATCAACCCACGCAATGTTTTAAATGCCAACGGTTTGGACACGCCAGTGCTCACTGCCATCTCTCGCCCAGATGTGTCAAGTGTTCAGAAAATCACAACATTAAAGTCTGCCACAACCCATCTATCAAATGTGCCAACTGCGGGGCTGACCACACAGCAAGTTATCGAAAATGCCCAAAACGTTTGCATTACACCAAAAACCCAAGAAGAAAACAAACAAAAACACCAACTACTGCACGAGAAAATTGCTTCGGACCCACTCAAGTCTTCATCCACCAAAACTTTTGCTGAACTAGCAAAATCAATTCACTTCTTCGGAACCCCAGATTTTCCAACAACATTAGCAACCCCAGAGAAGTCGGCCACACCTAGAACGCCAACCACACCTGCTAATCCTCTCTACTCTCCAGCCGGACCATCGATCCCCACGCCATCTCTGATGAGAAATCAACAACAACCTCCAAGACCTTCTAAACCCTCAAGTTCTGCAAGATCACCAGCTGACCACCTCCCACTCACACATTTAAGTACCACACATTCTTGTATTAATTCAGCCAAATCAATCATTGAGGAATTACACAACCTCAACATCTTCCAAATCCTCGATGACCTCAAAATTATGATCTCAAAACTCAAAAATGCCTTAACTCCCATCGAAAAAATCCAGATCATAGCCTGTTATGAATTTCTCTTCAACTCATCGTCCCCCTCACCTTCAATCCTCCCGTAACCCCCTTAAACCCGTTAGCCTTAGTCATGAAGGCGCTCAAACCAAACCACTCCCTCTACAACCCTCCTGACATCCATCTCGTCCCACTTCTTATTTCCTAGCTCATGCCCCGGAAATCACCACCCTTATCGCAGGGGACATCAATAACCCTCCCAATACGCAACCCTACTCTACACTGATGGTGACAAACCATCCAGGTGGTCATTCAGTTGATCATAATTACCTCCCTCCCCGCCCCCTCCCTCTTCCTCCTCCTTCCTCTCGCCCCTCTTTTCTACCCATTACTTATAAGGTTTTTTACAAGCACATTTTCCCTTATTCTTCTATTGTAACGTCCATTGTAACCCAACACCAATCACTTTTATAAACCAACCCCCAAACATCACTTATATTAGGTATAAAGCCAAGGGCTGGTGACCTAGGACTCGACGCGTACAATTAGTTATAATTAGTTATAACACATTGTATATTTTTGTACATACCAATAGTGTATATAGACAGATTTATGATAATAAACTACTACAAACAAACAAACAAACAAAGGTAGTGGCCGTGCGGTTAGAGTGCTAGATTAGCATGCCAACGATCCGGGTTCGATCCCGGGCACCGGCGGTCAAAATTTATAGCGCTCTAATCTCACAGTTTCACTGTCGAGCGGTAGTCCTGTCAAAAGGACGACTGTACCAGGGCAGGTTTTTCCCCTCGAATGAGGTTTTTCCCTCCCTTCGGCAAATGCGGTACAGGGGGTTTGGGGGGTGGGAAGGGAACAAATCGTAAAGACCCGAAAGGGTATACGAAAGGAAAAAGTTTTTATCTATAAACTTTGTTTTTTGTGATTAGTTGGGTCGTTAGCTATACTGCTGCTTATTGTCTTCATGGATCTGTAACGGGATTTTTGGAAATCCCGCACATTAAACTATATTTTGGGTTAAGTTCTCTAAAAACTTCTTCCATCTCGACTCTCTCCCGGGAATTACTCGAATCGTCGAGGGGTGTGGGGACTGGGGCCCGAGTGCTTAGGGTATTAGGAGGCCTGGAGACAGGCAACAGCATAGGGCGGACACGTGGGAACATTCCCAGCTCCCCTATGAGACTTCCTGGCACATAGCATAGGTCTCATACCGACGTATGAGCGCTCCATGTTAGATGGGGTAGGCATTCGGACGGCTGATCCTTTGAAGGGGTTGTTCGAAGGGGTCAGTGGCGACGTTTGAATTCGGCGCGCTCCAGGAGAAGCTAGTGTCAGGGATATCCTCCCTACGGCGAGTGCAGCACGTCCCGGCACACGGCAGCTCACCCAGTCATAGTCGAGAGTGGGGGTACATCGGCACTACTGCTGACACCGCCGACTCACTCGGCAGAGCCGCTTCGGCTGGCTCCCAGTGCGGACCACTGGCAGCTCTCTCTCGAGCCCTTAGCTGGCTCCCAATGCCCAGCATTGGTCTTCTACGCTCTCTAGGTGAGGATCATCCTCTCCCCGGGATCACTCTCTGAGTGAGGGCAATACCCTCCTCGGGTGGTGTTCTCTAGGTGAGGGCCATGTTCTTCCTGGTGATGTTCTCTGGGCGAGAGTCACCCTCTCCTCAGTTAGGCTCTCTATATTTGGGGCTACCCTGATGGGCCCGGCACGCTCCCGCTAGCGTGCTTTTGGGTGAGTAATCCCCACGCTCTCGGCCTCCCGGCACTCCGCCATCTGACGTCGCTCTCTCGGCGAGGTGTTCACAGAGGTCGCCCTCAGCGTCCCCGAACCTCGCAAGTATGCTCTCGGTATCCCGAACCACGATCTGTTCTCTGTCTAGATTTCGGTTATTAGAGTCGCGTATCCGTGGACCCTGGCCCTCTCTCCACGACCTAGCATCCTGAGCAACCCAGGTCTTTCCGCTTCCGTTCCATTCGTCATCAGCTTTTAGCTTCTCGCGGGTAGTTTTACGGTAATGAGGTTATCGTTCTAGTTTTGGGAGTACGGACTCCCCGGTTTTTGGGATTTATGGATTTACGGATTTTGTGTTGTCGTGAGGACGAGTTCCAACCCCCCTCGTCCTGTCCTTTCGTACTCTTGTTTTTGGATATTTCGGGATTTTAGGTTTAATGAGGTCAGCCGACCTCGGGCAAGGCAGGGCATCCCCCCCTCCTTGCCCTTGTTTCGTTCCTTTCGGTTTTTGTTAGCTTTTGGCCCATAAAAAGCTAGCTGGCGCCCGCAGTAATTCGGTTGGATTTTAGGATGCGAGCACGGGAACGGGCGAAGGTAATAACTATCGCCGATCTTCGGGACGAGGTCGGGAAAAGTGTTACAGATCACTGTGGGATCATCGATTTTGAATTGAATGCTTTCGGCTAGTGATTTCAACTACAGGGCTTCCCAAACTGCCTCACAAAGGGCCACATACTCTGCATCAGTTGACGAAGCTGCTACTAACAATTGCCGTTTTGTATTCCAACAAATTGTATAGTTTTCAAAGACTTTAAACCAATATCCTGTTGTACTTTTCTGACCATTCTCATCATTGCCCCAGTCTCAATCAGCATAACCAACCAATAGCTTTGCAAAGTTATTCCTTTTATAAATTAATTTTAAATCCTTTGTACCTTTTAAAGACAGGGTATGAGTCGTGCACATAATAATTGAACACATATACGTGTGTGCACAGATGTAAAAATCAAATTAAATATGCACATTTGATTTTTGAAGGTGCACATCTAATTTGAGCACAATATTTCACTCTGTTATGTTGCACACAGTGTTATTTTTCTCCGTGCACATAATATGTTATGTGTACAAAAAAATGTACACTCAAAATTGTAATTAACATTTTTCATATAAATCGTACAAATTGAATTAATTTAAAATAAAAAGTTGTGCACATATTTTTATTTACATAGTATAACGGAATTTTAGTTATGCACATATCGCTGAGCGACGTGCACAATTAAGATCTGGTCGTTTATTTTTCCGCACGTCATTAATTAATAAGTAGTAGAATTGTGCACGGACTACGGTACACATAAAGCTGTAGGTGATGTGTGAAGATTTTTCCACAGTCTAGTTTTTATAACCCAGGACCAGACCACTGCTCCTGTGAGAGCAAAACGTGCTCCCCACCGTTCTTATTGTGTAACAAAAGGTAAAGAAAGCCCGTTGTAACAAGTGAACGACAAAGAGCGCGTAAACCTCGCCTCATTTGGCTCAGCCCGCTCACGAGCTTCATTAGTGAGAGCTGGGAGAGGGGTGTTACGTACTGAAAGGAGCTACCTGCTTTAATTAGATTTTTCTCCGTCCTTGAGCCCTGGTTCAACTGATGCCGGCTGATAGATACCGTGCCATCTAACGGTAGTTTTAAACTTTCCATCAATTTGAAGTATCAATATCGATTTTTGATTTAAAATAGGCAGCAATATTGGGATTTTTTGTTTTTGTTTCAATGTTTTCGTGATAACGAATCACCCTGAACAATCATTTTGTGTCCAAATGATATTTGCAGCAGTTCAATAAATGAAATAAAATGCTCTTCCAAAATTCTGATGTGGAGTGATAACTGAAGCAAATAATTTCCAACCAATAATTCGTGGATGAATAGTCGTTGTTAACAAAATGAATATACAACTGATAATAATTCCAAAGGATCAGTAACTCCGGCCTGATCCCAGTCTGATTCCATCATTTCCTTAGGGCTGATTTGACATTGGTTTACGGGGCTATTGGTGAGGCTCGTTTCAGCATGTGGTCCAGACAAAAAATCAAAAGGCTGAAACGACCAGGTCACACTCGGCATTTGAATTTTTTTTTACTGTAACTATCATTTTATTAATTTTTTCAATTTATAACAATGACATTTATTTAACATGTAATAAGTCATCACATCACATTAATTCATGAACGTAACAAAATCCTTAATAATAACAACAATAATTAGAAAATTGAAAGCAATCCGTTCTTCTCTTAGTTGAACATTTCCATTAAAACGTGGTCCTGCCAGTCCAGTTCGATTTCCAAGTCGACCCCATCATTCCATCTCTCTCCACCCATTTTATGCGGAGGCAAATAAGATTGAATCTCTGCTCTGCATAATGGGCATTTCCGCGTGATCAAGCTCCGGACACATGAGACACATAGACGATGGTTGCAGGGTTTTATTTTTTGGAGCTGCTCTCTCGAGTCGCATAGACAGTATTCTTTTAAAAAACTAATAAAATGATGAGTTTTGATACACGTGGAGAATGAGATAAAGTGGAATGGTCAGATGAAAACAAATATTAGTAATTATTACAAGGATTTTGAGTCCAGAAGTAGTCACCTATGGAAATTAGCTACGACCACTCTTAAGGTGAATTACAAACAATGGAAACAAACACCGTTGTTTGGGCTTGTTTCACCATTCCACTTTACTCGACTATCCTGTATATGATGAGGACAATATCATTCAAATCAAACAGTCGTAGTAATCACGGGGTTAGCGCGCGTCTTCAATGTTCCGCCAAGCTGAATACTATTTCAATAGGGTACAACTCGGATGGGAGCCATCTACTCTTGGGCTGACCCCGTAGGACCACAGATACTCAACAAGACTGGCACATGTCTATTCTGTCCATTAAGGCCCGGCCTTCTCGTCGTGGGAAAATTTAGGTGACTTTTACCCCCCCACAGTTTGCGGCAGACTTCGAAGCTCCATCTAAAAAATATACGGTCGATAAGAGGAAAAGTGACAAAATGACACACTTTTCCAGGGCCGTCTGGGGCTTCGAAGTCAGGGTGCCAAATTTTCGGGCCCCCTTCGAAAAAAATAGAAGTGGGAATGAGAAATCCATTTTTATTAATTTTTTCAAAAAAAATAGGCGCATGG
>NW_011887925.1:148882-150549 GCF_000806365.1 Fopius arisanus
AATTTTTTCTGATTAGAGCGTATAGTTTGCGATAATTGTTTATTTTTTCGAACTGGTAATTACGAATAATCTTTCGAGGGAGCGTTTTCTGTAGGTTTCACAATTTGGGGAATCAATAAAGAATTGATAATTAACAAATAAAATAATTCTATCAATTGGAAGTTCTGCGCATGCGCGCATGTACCCTCGTTACTTCCTACGTTATCGACACTCGTTTGGAAAAAGTTAAATATTAATAAGAGAAAACTTGTTATTAACTAATTTTACAGAGGTATATTTAAGTAATGAGTTAATGAAAGGTATATTTAAGTAAGGAGTATTTGAGTATAGCGCATGAGAGGGAGTGAGATAGTAGTTTCTTCAACTGTCTCACTCCCTCCCGTTTTAAAAGGGCCATGTCTGATGCCTTATATATATATTGCAATGTGCAGTGGAAAAAGGGCGTTTTATTTATGACTAATGACTAAATGACCGACACGTTCATCGAAAAATGTGTCGGTCATTGTGAATGAGGGGTAGTCATTAGTCTGGAAATTATCAGCAATAAACGTGATTGCAAAATTGCGTGGAGGGCATAAGACTTTGCAACTATGACGGTGCATGCGCAACTATTCAGAGGATTTTTCTGTTATGCGTTCAGAAATAGATTAATGTCTTTCTCACTTTAATTTTGAAAGATTGCACTACGGCTTTCTTTTAATTGAACATTGAGTGACACATCGAAACCATTGTACTTTTTGCAAGTACATTAATAATTATAATAACTTGTTCACTAATGGATGACATTTGGAGAACAATTATTGTTTGAGTAATCCCTGCTTATTCACACCCAAGCTTACTGCTTATAAGCTGTAATCCCTGGTTATTGCCACCCAAACTTATGTGTCTCTCAATGTTCAATTAAAAGACAGCCGTAGTGAAATCTTTCAAAATTAAAGTGAGAAAGACATTAATCTATTTTTGAACGTATAACAGAAAAATCCTCTGAATACTGGCGCATGCGCCGTCATACTTGCAAAGTCTTATCCCCTCCACGCAATTTTGCAATCACGTTTATTGCTGATAATTTCCAAACTAATGACGCTTAAACGACGATTTAAATGAATATAATATTTACAAACGAATTGCAAACGATTACAATAAAAAAAATCATTTAAGAGTGATTAGAAAAAAAAATGCGGCTAACTACATGGGTCATAAGTTTTTTATTTTTTATAAAAAAACTATCTACTCTTAAACATTATGACCTTTTTTACAATCACCTGCGAACCATTTACAATCGATTGTATGAGTTCGTTTTTGTAATTATTGATAATTTGCGGCTAATTACATGCTGCTCACCCTGACGGACCAATCTGAGAGAGAATTGAGAGTAAATTGAGATTCGATTTGCATTTGAGAGAGAATTGAGAGGGAATTGAGAGTTGGAGTAAAGGGGCCAAAAATGTATTTCATGGGCGCCAATGTCTTTTGTGTTTACTTATGTAAAAATTGGATATTGGGTTTTTTATTTTTGAAGGCCTCTCAAAATAATCTGTCCTTTTTTGAAAATTGAAAATTATATTTTTTCGGGTTTTCAAAAGTACGATTTTTGATTCTCAGTAGGTTCTCAATCTGCTCTCAACTTTTTTGAGAATTGAAAATTATATATTTTTTGGGTTTTCAAA
>NW_011887926.1:0-2614 GCF_000806365.1 Fopius arisanus
AGCGAGAGAGAGAGAGAGATACGACATTCCAATTTCTACTGATCAGTCGATAGGACCTGATTTTATTAGGTAGCTGTACCCAGTCGTTTGGTAGCCACTTTACTCGGCTTGGTAGCTCCATCCTGATTAATTCCTTAAATCAGCAATATTTTTCGGTTAGGTAGCGGGGTAAACGTTTAAATAGCGGAACTGGCCCACCGACATAAGGAGTCATTAGGTAGCGTTATCCAGAGGGTTTGGCATGACCTCTTCTGATCAGGGGCTAAATCAACAACCGTGTTGGGGTAGGTCGCCGTGACTGAATTTTCCCGTTCAATTAGTGGGGGATTAACTCGCGGTTTTGAAAGGTCTGAACGATAATTTATTGCTTAACTATCCGATTATTTCCCGACCCAATTGATTAATTAGATACCCGATAGCGTCTCCGAGACTACCAATAATTAGTCGGACTCGTTAGCTAATTAATCGCGCCAAAATATAAAATTAATTGTAATTCGCGCGAGGTATCATAATGGTTTTGTGGATTCCAACCATAAAGAAGATTTATCACTAAAAGATAGCGTCCCCATGCCCAACCGGAATGCACAAAATGGCAGACAATTACGTCTCGGGGAGCCTTATTGCATCACCCAGAGAAATTGATCCAGCCTCGCGAAGGTAGCCGAAGTTTTTAATAAAAGGTAGCAATAAAATTTTTAACGTAACGGTAGCAATAAATTGAATGGAAGGTTAACGATAATTTTTATTAAAAGGTAGCAATTGAAGTTAAATCCCGGTAGCAAAAATTATTAGATAGCGGGGTCTTTTCCTGAGCCCTTCGGATGAGCCCGGAAAACCCAATAAAGTAGGTGGCAGGTATCGAATAATTAGTGTTAGAGAGCGTAGAAAATAGGCAGCCATAGGTAGCATGGGAGAGGGGTATTCCAAGCCGCGTGGCATGCCTCATCCCGTATATTTCGCCTTTTCGTGGCGAAACTAAATTCCACAACCCTGTTTAAAATGATTAGATAGCTGTTGGGTAACACGAGGGAGCATCAGGTAGCATTAGGGAGCATAGGTAGCCGTTGAGAGAGGCCTTTTGGTTTTCTCAACCATGAGTTTCCCGTATGGCGTCATATCGCGAGGTAGCGACGCCATTTGCCATTGCACGTGTTCACGACATATATTCGCCCGAAAATTGCACTTCCCGCACTCATTTCCACTTAATTAATGCACGGGTACTTACCAGGGTGCCAGTGGAGTCCCGGGAAAGGAGTTTTTGGAGACTTAGTAGCCAATATACTCGCACGGTGGTGTCTTTTGGGGGCATCTACTCACTTCACACACGCGGTGGTGATAACGGCTTGGGGTGAACTAACGCCGGCCGGTCGCATGGTTCCGTTCGAACCTGTTGCTCGTGGAGGGGGATTCTTCTCGAGATTCCCCATCCGGTGGCGGCGCACGTGGTTACATCCTGAACTAGCTTTCTTCTCTGATTTCCCCGGCTCGCGGCGCGTAATCAATTCAAATTTAAACTGGATTTTTCGGAAATTGAACTTTTATTTAACGTTTCTTATTGATTATGGGGTTCTTTGGGTATTATGAACTTTAACTTCAACTCTATCTTTTCGAGGGGGATTTTGTGGGAGATTTTGGGGGAGCGGATTTTATCCCCGTCTACGCCTATAATCCGGTAGCTAATCAGGTAGGGGCCCTCTCCGGAGAGGGATTGGGAATCTTCTAACGAAACTAACTAATACTAGATTTTCGGTAACTATAACTAATCCTAATTTCTGTAACTAAACCTAAATTTTCTTAACCGTAAAAGCCCTGGCGATCCATGCAAACGAGGGGCTATTTTCGCCCACATGGCCTTCCACCCGTACCAAACTGAAGAATATCCGAACCCTCTCACAACTAAGGGAGCGTAGGCGTCTCAGCCTAACCTATGGGTTCTCCCACACAATTAACCATAAAGGGTTCCAGGGACTACCGGGAGCTCAGTATATCGGCCAATTTTCCTCGATAGTCCCCGACCCTTAACCGATTTCCCGCAGACAAATCTCAATTATTATAAGGGGAATTTTAAGGGAAATTTCAACTATGGTCTGATCGATAACTTTAACTGCATTTGTACTAGGGTTTTATCCAAACCGTAGGGATTTAATGGCTCTCTCTACTTATTACTTTAATGATTATTTTAGCGCAGCGAGTCTGGAGAAAATCAGAGAAGGTAACAGGTAGCTGTCTCCGAGAGGAGATTAGGTAGCAGGTAGCTAGTTGGTTGGGGATATTTAAGGTAGCTTTTCCCGGATTTCGTTTAGATAGCAGGTAGCTTGTCGCAGGTTTTACTAAGGTAGCAGATAGCTGATAGAAGAGATCTCGGGACCGTTTTGGTCAGATTTTTATTCAAATTTTGTGGTTCTCTCTCGCCCTTAAGCTAGGTAATTACTCTACAGCAATACAGGTGACGGATTCGCCGGGAATTTCGTCACAGGATGGATTTGTGTGTATAATTTCGTTTAAGCCCATAGCCCCATCCTCGTCCACCACCACCCTATAAGATCAACATTTCAGTTCACATATAAACATCTTTGTGAAATCTCATCAGTTGACTCTCGAATACCGGCCATAT
>NW_011887926.1:4989-11877 GCF_000806365.1 Fopius arisanus
CCCCCCCCCATTCTGGCCCAAAATGGAGCCCCGAACATTACCACCGCGGGGCTGATAAAGAAGATTCCCCCCATTACCGATCGAGGGCCTAACAGATTCCAGCATTGCCCTTCCCCGCAACCTCACCCGCCCGCCCCCGCCCCGCACCCCACGCAGTTCCCTATATCCAGAACCGCTATAGTCTATGTACTCCCCTCTACAGAGAAAATAGCCAGAGTAGATGTTTCAGTCATATTGAACCACGAATCCACGAAGGTGGTAGGACTGGAATATCAATTCATGCGGAGTTATCATAACTTAGGATTGGGTTCGGTGGCGAGAGGGTTATCAACAGCGTAATGCACTTAACCTAACGTAACCTAACCTATTGTTACGGATGCCGTGGTTTCATGGTATTTTTACCATTTTGGGATTAAATAATTGCTTTCTGTACTGGACTGTAGGATTCCCCTGAGCAGCGACCGTATTACCGTATCGGTAAACTGGTGAGTTATTTAACCTCAATCTTCCTTTGGAATGAAGCTATAAGCGTTGTAACATGTCATTTGATTCCGACCGTTCGGCGGTCATTTCAACGTCTCCAGACGTGGAGTCACCGGAAACAGGAGTTGAATTAATGAAATTTTGGTATTTGATTAATTTTGTTATCATGAATTTCTACTTTACATCGAGTCAATATCTTCGCTTACCGATAGACAATTGCAACGTGGAACTCCGGAGGACATCGAGAATTCTTGATCTCTAGATGTTGTGACTCCAGCAGTTCTGGAAAAGGGACCACTCACTGATCTCTATATAACTCTCTATAGAGATCAGTGGGACCACTTGATTTGACGGGATGTCTTATTCGCGCGCTGAGTCCTGTTGACGAGCGAAGATAATGCCATCGGATGCGCCGAAGATTTTTGAAGCATAGTCACCTATGGACTGTAAGGAATTCCGGACGAGGGAAATGTGAAATGAGTCTCGTGATTATCAAACTTAAGAGGGAGCGTCGTTCGTACTATCGCAGCACTACACCGCTCGCAAGTCTACACGGTAGGGATAAACTTGGTTGCACGACCCTACACGACACAAGTCTACACGACACAAGCCTACACAGAATGGCTCTCTACCCGACCAGTACGGTCGGTCAAACAGCGTCGGTATAGAGGAAATTACCGCCATGGCTTACCGACTAAGTGTAATTTAAGGTTGCTATATCATCGAAATCGTGGCTCTGCATGTTTTCCATTATGACTTCGTACAATATTCAATTCTCTCGAACTGCACCAAGAATTCTAACGGAAAACGGATAATCCATACATGTTCTGAATTAACACACCAATATATCATTGAATGGTTCTATAGATACAATTATCTGATGAATATGACTATACATCATTATCTAAATGAGCATAATTATGAGGAAAAATTATATGGGTTATTATGTAGAAGAAATTATAATAGAGATAGAAAATTATTTGTTATTTTCCAATATTTGTCATGTACTTGCCTAACGAACCGAACATAAAAATTCCCACATTGTTCAATGGAATGAATCTTGAAACATATTCATGTATCTGTAATTCACATAAATTCGAAACGTTACTTTTTTTTATCATTACTCAGTCAAAAATAATTGAATTTGCGTTTTAAATTACTCATTTTTTTTCTTTCTCAAAAAATGGAATAATTACAACAGCTATAATTCTCATGCAATAATTATTCCCTAAAAATGACGAAATGAGGTGAAAGCTCTGAAAAAAAAAGTTATAAGTTGATATGTGCGTAGAAAAATCGTTTTTGTGCTAAGAAAAAGGGATACACATCATACTCATAATGAAAAAGGGAACAAAGCTAGGAGAACATGATTCCTAATCGGAGAGGGTCCGCTAATGATTATTTTGTAAGAAAGGTGATAATAAACTTAATAACTACCATGGAGATATACTTGACATCTGATCGATTTCATTGAAGTCTTGCCTCATAAAGAATTATTATCCAATTTTCATACAATTCAGAACTGTCTATAGCTTTTTTTTTCTTATAAAAAAATCTATTTGCGTACTACCATTAGTAACTTGGCGTTCTTGATTTCACTCTTTCTCTGTCTCTCTCTCTCTCTCATTGCAAATATCCTTTAAAAATCCCATTTTTGAGTAACCACTAAACAAAACTTTTCCTTGACGTAAGGTTTTTACAAGAAAATTTGTTTTGGTTTTTAGGCATAAAAAATATAACTTCCAGCGTAAATATGCCCTTTTTCTACTCTGCTCCATGTATAAACTCCCTCATCCGATATCGTTTCTCCTTTGATAATACCAGCATTTAATAATATTACTATATATAGGAGATTCCTCTCCACCACCCGGATATCCCCGCGCTGATGTATCATCCCCCCCCCCAAAGAATAAAATTGTACAATTTTTTTTTTAATATCGCTGGAGTTGAGCAAAAAGGAATCAACTTTAACTTTGTCCAACAAGGGCGTATAAACACTTTGTCAGGAGCTGATGAATTTTCACGTTTCAGGGGATTTTGAACCATTTTTTGAACCACAAATTTGAGTGACGGTTTTTTTTTTAATCTTTCAAAAAGTTCTGAGGCGTGAACATTTCGTTAAAATGTTTCATTTCGGAAAATGTTTATACAAACGTTTTGCTCAACTCAAGCGATGTTTTATGATTTTGTGAGGAATGTTACGAAGTACTCTTCATCTACATATACTATGTTAAAATTGAATAAATTTTGATTTCAAAATAAAGGTCTATGTTAATTATAGATTTTAAATAACTTACTTCTAAAGCTTGAAAATTTTATTGCAGGTTTAGACACCTGAAAATTAGCAAGCATACTGAATTAATGTGGAAATTTGGTAACAGTTATCAGTAATTTTCAAAAACATTTACAAACTCATCCCCCCTAAGAAAACCTTACATTCATGATTAGAAAGAATCGCAACAGAGAAGAAAAATGACGGACAGTAGATGAGTGAGATAGTGAGCAAAGGGTTACCGTAGGTAGTGAGACGCGCCTCTATAATTGTACACAATATTATACATACATTATATGGCATGTATATGTATATACGTATATATTACTCACAAATATTCGGCATATATTTAACGTATATCTGAGACATATTTCGGCTCAAAATGTTGGACGCCACGTATAATTATTTACATATACATATTTTTTACTTGAGGGAATTAGACGAGGCACAGGACGGTGGGAGGAATGGCGAAGGGCGGGGCACGTTTTATATACAGGAATATTTTATTGAATGGTAGTTTAACCAATGGTCTGAGAGTTTTGCATGAAGGAATCTAGTGTGTGGGGCAGGTCATCAAAAAGACATTTTTAGATGGAGCTCATATATGTATTATATATTAAAAAATAGGGAGGAGAAGGTCCTATATATGAGAAGATTTTATTGAATTGTCGTTTTGTTCACAAAAAAAACTACACAATACTGAGAAAACAGGCAATTTTTAAGAAGAAGGAACATTTGCAAAATAATCTGAAAATGTTAAAAAAACATAGGAGTGACCGGGGCACAACAGAGTACCTAAGAGACATTCATCATGCCAAAATCTCTTCTTTTCGACTAATTTTTTAATCCTGAAATGGTTAATTCGCGGCTCCAATATACTGGGGCTAGGGGCACAATGGGGCACTTGTAGCAAACTAAAAAAACTCAATTCAATTTTTCTCGTTTTTTAGTTTTCATTGTCCGAAAGATGATAAGAAGGGAATTTTCAATCAATACTTGAATATATTCGAATGTATTGATAGTTCAATTTGGGAGACAACAAAGTACTTGAAAAAATGAAAAAGAAATTTTTTTTCGTTTGCTGCTATATATTTATACAATTCAAATGTTTTTTAATGTCGAAACTGTTTTCAATCATTTACCAGATTTAACCTTGAATTATTCAGAATTTATTTTAGTAGCAAAGTGCTAAACTGTAATAAGTTCAAACCGAAATTTGCGACAATTGTACATTTATCTCATAAACGAGTAAAGAGGAAGATTGGATAAGATGCGAGAAATGTCTTAGTTGGGCAGATGAGTCTTGTGCTGGAATTGACTGTGATTTTGATGATAATTTTATGTGTTATTATTGTGTAAAATTTCTTTCTACTCGCATATATGGCGCGCTATACGCGCCTCATCCTACATATATGGGGTGTTAACTATTGATATAAAAAAAAATCCGAACATCAAATAATATGCAAAAATTCTAAAAAAGATTATAAAAGATAATTAAGATTATTAAGAAAGAGAAGCAAGAAAGAAAAGATGATTGTATATATTATATATTATATATTATGTATTGACTATTATCTATGTATACTTTGATATGCATAGCTTAGCTATATCCTAAAAAAAGCTGCCAACAAACGTTACATACTTTTTTTTAAAAATGAACAAATTAATTGATTAATCTTCTGAATATATTCTTTTAAAGATTTGTCAAGTTTGTCTACTGAGAAAGTTCTCTATTGCAGAATATCACATTATCATGTTTTTTTATAATATAAATGTTACTATTAAAAACGGGACGGCTTTCATTGACTTATCCGTGATTAAATAATAATTATGAAATCATTATAACAAGTGGTAAGAGTTATGGTTATGGTTATGGTTAAAAATACGGATAGGCATTTGCTGCCCTCTTGCCACCGAACCCCTACTGGGCTATTGTGGCTCCGTTTTCCTTCTGATCCCTATAATTCTAGGCCAGCTTTTCTCACCAGTTTTACTAGATTCCCGGCGTCTAGGTCCGCTACATAGCTGATGCCAGGGAAGGTGGTTCCCCAGCAGTTTAGCCTTGTTGTAGCGAGTGCAGGGCAGCTACAAAGTATATGCAGGCTGTCCTCGTCTACCTCAAGGCATAGTCTGCAGCGGGCAACGCTTTCGATGCCCATGTTTTTGCAGTGTGTCCTAAACCTATCATGTCCATTGAGGAGCCTGATTGTGGTGCTCAAAAAATGTTTTTTATTTTTTTTTTAATTGGGGAAAAATTGTCTCGCAAATATACATCCAAACGATTGGGAATCGCTTGAAACGTCGAGATTTATGGGTCCCTTGGAACTTTTTTTTTTAAACGATAGCTTTTTTGTTAACAAATTCAAAAATGATTAAACAAATTCGGGAAAAATTGCCTAGCAAATATATATTCCAACGATTGCGAATGGTCTGAAACGTGGAGATTTATTAGTCCCTCGGAACTTTTTTTTTTAAACGATATCTTTTCTGTTAACAAATTCAAAAATGATAAAACAAAATCGGGAAACATTGTCTCGCAGATGTATACTCAAACGATGGAGAATCGTCTGAAACGTGGAGATTTGCGGGTCCCTCGGAACCTTTTTTTTCCAACGGCTCTATTTTTGTTAACAAATTCAAAAATGATTAAACAAATTCGGGAAAAATTGTCTCGCAAATGTATACTCAAACGTTTGAGAATCGTCTGAAACGTGGAGATTTATGGGTCCCTCGGAACTTTTTTTTTTTAACGATAGCTTTTTTGTTAACAAATTCAAAAATGATTAAACAAATTCGGGAAAAATTACCTAGCAAATATATATTCCAACGATTGCGAATGGTCTGAAACGTGGAGATTTATTAGTCCCTCGGAAAGTTTTTTTTTAAACGCTATCTTTTTTGTTAACAAATTCAAAAATGATTAAACAAATTGGGTAAAAATGGTCTTGCGAATATATACTGAAACGATTGGGAATCAGCTGAATCGTCGAGATTTACGGGTCCCTGAGAACTTTTTTTTTCCACGGTTCCTTTTTTGTTAACAAATTCAAAAATGATTAAACAAATTGGGGAAAAATGGTCTTGCGAATATATACTCAAACGATTGGGAAATAGCTGATTCGTTGAGATTTACTGGTCCCTCGGAACCTTTTTTTTATAACGATACTTTTTTTGTTAACAAATTCGAGATTTCTTTAACAAATCGTTAAGAAATTGTCACGCCAGTATCTATTCAAACGATTTAGAATCGTAGCTAGCGTGGAGATTAGTTTGTCCTTCGGACAATTTATCGTGCAACGTCATTATTTTTGTTAACAAATGTCGAATTTGGTCACAAAAATAAATCCGTTGACAAATAAATGTTCTGAGGGACCAATAAATCTCCACGTTAAAACGTAAACACGATTCTCAGTCGTTTGAGTCAATACTTGCGTGACAATTTTTCTCGAATTTGTTTAACAATTTTTCACATTTGTTAACAAAAATGGACCCATTGGAAAAAAAAGGTTCCGAGGGACCAGTAAATCTCGACGATTCAGCTAATTCCTAATCATTTGAGTATATATTGGCAAGACCATTTTTCCCCAATTTGTTTAATCATTTTTGAATTTGTTAACAAAAAAGGAACAGTGGAAAAAAAGGGTCTGAGGGATCAGTAAATCTCGACGATTCAGCTCATTCCCAATCGTTTGAGTACATATTTGCAAGACCATTTTTCCCAATTTGTTTAATCATTTTCGAATTTGTTAACAAAAAAGGGAAAGTGGAAAAAAAAAAGGTTCTGAGGGACCAGTAAATCTCGACGATTCAGGTGATTCCCAATCGTTTGGGTATATATTCGCAAGATAATTTCCCCCAAATTTTTTTATTAATTATTGAATTTGTGGACAAAAAAAGAACCGTTAAAAAATAAACGTTCCGAGGGACCAGTAAATTTCGCCGTTTCAATTGATTCGCAATCGTTTGAGTATATATTGTGACCTTGGCCGGGGAATTAAAATATAATAATTCCCGGCGAAGGCACGATATTGGGGAATTTACGATAATCTGAAAAATGAAAGGGAACTTTATTATAATTTATGGGAGGACCTGAAATAATAAGAGGGAGGGGATTCTCAATAATTACTCGGGGG
>NW_011887926.1:12826-14137 GCF_000806365.1 Fopius arisanus
CCAATTTGTTGAACAATTTTTCGAATTTACAGAAGTGAATTCATTTCTTTCATTCCGTTCATCGATTGTTTCTCCATCATACCCCCACTCCGCTCGAAATGGGATGTTTTCTTTCGTCACGATTTCCTCGAATTATTGACACTCTCGCGTTTGCTGGTCTTTCTGAATTATCGACACTCTCGGACTCGCGCTCTGCCTTATCTATACCCACGCCCTCCGAAAATTACCGACACTCTTGCCCTCGCGACCTCTTTGATTCACAGGTACACCCGCAAAATTAGTTCGGCTAGGGCGGCCAAACAATTTCGCGATTGAAGCCTCGCCATTGGGGTTAGCAATCTCCCCTATAATCTCTGTTCACGTCGTGGAAAAATTTTGGTGACTTTTACGGCAACCCCCTCAGTTTGCGGCAGACTTCGAAGCTCCATCTAAAAAATACACGGTCGCTAAAACAAAAAGTGACAAAATGGCACACTTTTCCAGGGCCGTCTGGGGCTCCAAAGTCAGGGTGTCAAATTTTCGGGGCCCCTTCGAAAAAAATTTGAAAGGTTAAGAGTTTTTCATTTGAATTTATAGGGGGTGGAATAAAAAAGTAGTGGGAATGAGAAATCCATTTTATTCATTTTTGTAAACAAATAGGCGCATGACGGTAAAGAAGGGGAGAGGGGGCATGGATGCGAGGGTGAGATGGGAGTTTGCGTATCGGATGAATCCGTCGGAAAAAAATGAAGGATTGAGAGTGGTATGAGTGTGGCAGGGTAACATAGGGGGTTGATGGTGGAGTGAGTAGAAGGGAAAAAATGAAAGGTTGAAGCTGGGATGTGTGTGGCAGGGTAAAATAGGGGGCGATGGTGGAGTGAGTGGAAGTAAAAAAATGAAGGATTGAAGCTGGGATGAGTGTGGATGGGTAAAATAGGGGATTGATGGTGGAGTGAGTGCATGGAACAAAATAAAGGGTTGAAGCTGGGATGAGTCTGGCAGGGTAAAATAGGGGGTTGATGGTGGAGTGAGTAGAAGGAAAAAAATGAAGGATTGAAGCTGGGATGAGTGTGGCAGGGTAAAATAGGGGGTTGATGGTGGAGTGAGTAGAAGGAAAAAAATGAAAGGATGAAGCTGGGATGAGTGTGGCAGGGTAAAATAGGGGGTTGATGGTGGAGAGAGTGGATGGAAAAAAATAAAGGGTTGAAGGTGGGATGAGTCTGGCGGGTAAAATAGGTGATTGATGGTGGAGTGAGTACATGGAAAAAAATGAAGGTTTGCGGCTGCGATCAGTGTGGCAGGGTAAAATAGGGGGCGATGGTGGAGTGAGTG